>NC_090323.1:115583764-115890683 GCF_040869045.1 Eurosta solidaginis | reverse complement strand
ATCTCTCCTATCGCCAGTAGCCAAGACACTTGAAGAAATTCTGCTTCCCTATTTCACTGCAAATTTGCGTCTTGCCAATCATCAGCATGGCTTTCGAAAACTACATAGCACTACCACCCCCCTAAACGTCATTAACACGCAGCGCGTCCCCAATTACCATCACCGACAAAGAGGTTGAAGATGATATCGTTCATGCTAAACCATCCAAAGCAGTATGCCCGGACGGCATAGCCATGCCGATGCTTAAAAAACTAGGCCAAGCGGGACTTAATAATCTAGCGCATGTCTTCAACCTGTTTCTGTCCACCTTCGTCATCCCCGAAAAATAGAAAATGACCAGAGTGGTTCCGCTATTAAAGCCTGGGAAACCAGCTAACATAGGAGATTCTTTTCGTCCGATATCTCTCCTATCGCCAGTAGCCAAGACACCTGAAGCCATTCTGCTTCCCTATTTCACTGCAAATTTGCGTTTTGCAATCATCAGCATGGCTTTCGAAAACTACATGGCACTTGTTATGGAAACGCATTTTCAGTGGAGCAGCAAGGAAGGCAGTTGGCATGATATCGTAGTGCACTGTGGCAAGTCATCTCAGCTGGGCTGGGTTCTTGCCAACCTTGCTGTCCTGCGCCATACACAGAAAAAAGGTCATATCATGCCTTTAAAAAAAACTGACAGAAGCGCAGAGACGACTCCAAACGCTTATAATTTCAAAATAAAACGACATTCGGCCGAACCGGATGCCCGGACAGACCGTTAAAACATTCAAATTGAAAATTCAAAAATTCAAAAAAAAAAAATAAAATAAATCTAAACGCATAAAAAGAAAATTTACCGGGAAATAGGACTCACATTTGAAATTAAACTGCAACTGAAAAATACTAATATAACGGAAACCAAGAGAAAAAAAATTTGGAACCGGATACGACCGGTTATATCACTGGAACAAAAAAAAACGCCGAAAATTTAAAAGGCCGAATATATATAGGGTCGCCGCGGGTGTTGCAGCGACGCCCGGTGCTTGGTCCCACCCTCAAAATCCATGGCCACCGACGCACCTAATTTTTGGTGGCCCCTTACCTGCATTACCTGTGTGTCTTCTAAATAAACGGTGACATCAGCATTCCCATTCTATAATACAATTTATTCACAATTCATTATTAATGTAACTTATAATTAAGCGCAATCGTTATTTATTAGTCTCAACTTAAAGCAAAAAGGAAGTTTACTGACAAGAGAATAATTGAAGGAAGGTTTAAAGTTTCTCTGAATTTAGGACGTTTATCCTTTAACGCCCTTATTTTATACATAAAGTATAATGTCTATGGAAGAATAAATTTATCTTCAACTACCCGCTTAGAACTAACAAAAAGGAAGAAAAAAATTTGCAAGGGATTCATCCGTTGATATTTTCCCTTTATAAGAGATAATTCAAAAGTTCCCATAAGTGGGTCAATATTTCAAAATAACATGAGGCATAAGGGTGGTGTCCGTTAAAAAAAATTTTACGCCATACCCTAATCTTCGCAGCCAAAAGTAGCAGATAGTTTTCTGATATTATTTTATCACTTAACCTCGTTGCTAAAGTGATAGTAGGACGTAGAGTTTTATCTAATTCCCGAATGAAGCTTTATAATTTATTTGTTGTAGCTACTCTTCCTTTCCCCCTTTTTTATACTCAGTTGAGCAGAGCTCACAGATTATATTAACTTTGATTGGATAACGGTTAGTTGTACAGGTATAAAGGAATCGAGATAGATATAGACTTCCATATATCAAAATCATCAGTATCGAAAAAAAATTTGGTTGAGCCATGTCGGTCCTTCCGTCCTATAATTTAAATTAAAACTATTTATTTTTAATTTTGAATTTAGAAAATATTAAAATTTATTTTTTTAAAAGATATTTTTCTTATAACTTCCAATATTTTCATTTTGAAATATTATACAAAATAAAATGATTTAAAAATAATTTTTTTTTTTTTTTTTTTTTTTTTTTTTTTTTAAATAATTTATAAAAACAAAGTATATATAACTAAAGTAGATAATCTTATATTTACTCCCCCTCCAGTGAAACGAAAAATTTATTTTTTAAATATTAATTTACAATTTACAATTTATATTAATTACTGTAAGAATTTTGTGTTGTAGTTTGAAAAACATTTGAATTGTGTCTTAATTGCGCTAAAAGTTTATGTTAGTATTGATGTAAGTACCCAATCTTTTGATGAATTGATGTACTTGATAACTGATTTTTAGAATATTTTATGTATATTAATATTTGGTTGTGTTATTTCTATGTTGTTTGACAAATATTGTTATTTATCGTGATGTGATTGAAGAACCTGGGATGAGGTTGAATAATAGTAGATTGCAACTTTGTGTGAACAATTACTCAAAAATTAAAACTTGTATTATGCAGAATATATGTTCAATATATAATTGTACTCTGCATAATGTATGTCCAAGTTGTTGATAAGGAATGAAAAGTTGATTCCTTTAATTGTTTGAGGGTGAAATTGTCATTGATTTACATTATGTTAGTGAGCATAAATTGAGTTTTTTATATGATTTTAATTTCAATATGAAAGAATTGATATACATATGTCAATACAAATTATTTTAAGAAATCTTTTGAGATTTTTTAAAATTGATTATAGTGATTAGTTTGATTTAAAAAGTTTTAACTTGTTTGTTATTTTTAATTTGAAATGAGATTGGTAAAATATGAATTTGAGTTTATATGACTGCTTGCTGTAAATTTACTTACATGTGTTAATGATATATATTTTTGAACCTTTTAAACTGGAGGAAAAGTATATATAATTAAAATATATTTAATGTAATTATAAATTAGAACAATCTAATAAGTAAACTATTTTATTATTTTATAATTTCACGATTTTGTGAATTGGAATATTTTTAAATACAATTTTTATCTAAAGGCTTATAGAATCGATAAAAAAAATATTTTTTGTAGATGATAAATTCATAAAAAGGAAATTGTTGACTAGTAGTGAAATTGTTGATCTTTCATTGGTCTTATTTTAAAAATTGCACCGTTTTATACTTTAATCACTGATGTCAATCTTAAATTGTTGTATGTAAAATTGCTCTTTGATATTGAATGAAATATGTTGTTGTTTGTTTTAGTGGTTGGTTCATTTGAATTGGGGTTTTGAAATATACTTCTTGTTAATTCAATATAAGCAATGCGTCGAATGATTAAAAATTATAGTGGTTTGGCTAATTGTTAAAGGCATTTTTAGAACTGGATTTTCGGTAAGATATAATCTTTCTGCGTTATTAATATTTGTTTGTTTTCCTTTAATTTCTTTCTTTTGATTTTGATGCTTGATATAAATTTATTTTACTATATGAATTTCCAGATTTTGTACAGGATCGTTGGTGGGATCGCTATTTATAGTTTAAATTAAAACTATTTATTTTTATTTTTGAATTTAGAAAATATTAAACTTTATTTTTTTAAAGGATGTTTTTCTTATAACTTCCAATATTTTCATTTTGAAATATTATACAAAATAAAATGATTTAAAAATAATTTATAAAAAGAAAGTATATATAACTAAAGTAGATTACCCTATACGTCCGTCCGTCCGTCTGTCCGTTAACACGATAACTTGAGTATGTTTTGAGGTATCTTGATGAAATTTGGTATGTAGGTTCCTGGGCACTCATCTCAGATCGCTATTTAAAATGAACAATATCGGACTATAACCACGCCCACTTTTTCGATATAGAAAATTTCGAAAAACCGAAAAAGTGCGATAATTCATTACCAAAGACGGATAAAGCGATGAAACTTGGTAGGTGAGTTGAACTTATGACGCAGAATAGAAAAATAATAAAATTTTGGGCAATGGGCGTGGCACCGCCCACTCTTAAACGAAGGTAATTTAAAAGTTTTGCAAGCTGTAATTGGAAGTCGTTAAATATATCATGCAGAAATTTGGCAGGAACGTTGCTCCTATTACTATATGTTGGCTTAAAAAAAATTAGCAAAATCGGAGAACGACCACGCCCACTTAAAAAAATTTTTTTTTAAAGTAAAATTTTAACAAAAACTTTAATATCTTTACAGTATATAAGTAAATTATGTCAAGATTCAACTCCAGTAATGATATGGTGCAAGAAAATACAAAAATAAAAGAAATTTTCAAAATGGGCGTGGATGCGCCCTTTTTCATTTAATTTGCTTAGAATACTTTTAATGCCATAAGTTGAACAAAAATTTACCAATCCTTGTGAAATTTGGTAGGGGTTTAGATTCTAGGACGATAACTGTTTTCTGGCAAAATCGGTTGAAGCCACGCCCAGTTTTTATACACAGTCGACCGTCTGTCCTTCCGCTCGGCCGTTAAGACGATAACTTGAGCAAAAATCGATATATCTTTACTAAACTCAGTTCACGTGCTTATCTGAACTCACTTTGTATTGGTATAAAAAATGGCCGAAATCCGACTATGACCATGCCCACTTTTTCGATATCGAAATTTACGAAAAATGAAAAAAATGCCATAATTCTATACCAAATACGAAAAAAAGGATGAAACATGGTAATTGCATTGGTTTATTGATGAAAAATATATGATGGAAAAAAACTTTGCAAAATGGGTGTGACACCTACCATATTAAGTAGAAGAAAATGAAAAAGTTCTGCAGGGCGAAATCAAAAGCTCTTGGCGAAAAAATCTTGGCAGGAATACTGTTCGTGGTATTACATATATAAATAAATTAGCGGTACCCGACAGATGATGTTCTGGGTCAGCCTGGTCCACATTTTGGTCAATATCTCGAAAACGCCTTCACATATACAACTACCACCAGTCCCTTTTAAAAGACTCATTAACACCTTTCATTTGATACCCATATCGTACAAACAAATTCTAGAGTCACCCCTGGTCCACCTTTATGGCGATATCTCGAAAAGGCGTCCACCCATAGAACTAAGGCCCACGCTTTTTTAAAATACTCATTAACACCTTTCATTTGATACCCATATTGTACAAACATATTCTAGAGTCACCCCTGGTCCACCTTTATGGCGATATCTCGAAAAGGCGTCCACCTATAGAACTAAGGCCCACTCCCTTTTAAAATACTCATTAATACCTTTCATTTGATACCCATGTCGTACAAACAAATTCTAGAGTCACCCCTGGTCCACCTTTATGGCGATATCTCGAAAAGGCGTCCACCCATAGAACTAAGGCCCACGCTTTTTTAAAATACTCATTAACACCTTTCATTTGATACCCATATTGTACAAACATATTCTAGAGTCACCCCTGGTCCACCTTTATGGCGAAATCTCGAAAAGGCGTCCACCTATAGAACTAAGGTCCACTCCCTTTTAAAATACTCATTAACACCTTTCATTTGATACCCATATCGTACAAAAAAATTCTAGAGTCACCCCTGGTCCACCTTTATGGCGATATCTCCTAAAGGCGTCCACCTATAGAACTAAGACCCACGCCCTTTTAAAATACTCATTAACACCTTTCATTTGATACCCATATAGTTCAAGCGCATTCTAGAGTCACCCCTGGCCCACCATTATGGCGATATCTCGAAAAACTAAGGCCCACGCCCTTTTAAAATACTCATTAACATCTTTCATTTGATACCCATATTGTACAAACGCATTCTAGAGTCACCCCTGCTCCACCTTTTTGACGATATCTCGAAAAGGCGTCCACCTATAGAACTAAGGCCCACGCCCTTTTAAAATACTCATTAACACCCTTCATTTGATACCCATATCGTACAAATAAATTCTAGAGTCAGCCCTACTCCCTCTTAAAATACTATTTAATACCTTCCATTTGATACACATGTCATAAAAAACACATTCCAGGGTTACCCTAGGTCCATTTTCCTACATGGTGTTTTTCTCTTATTTTGTCTCCATACCTCTCAGCTGAGTATGTAATGTTCGGTTACACCCGAACTTAGCCTTCCGTACTTGTTATTATTTAGTTTACTTATTCTTCTTATTTATTTATCGGGTTCATTTGTTCTACGCCTTTATTAGTAGGATGCATTTATTTTGAATTAATTGATATTTTAATTTAATTAGATTTTCAGTTAATTTTGTCACTGTTGTTGCTGCAGGAGGCCGTTTAGGTAGGCCTCTGCCTTTTTGTTGTCACTGTCCTGTTGTTGCACGGTGCGGCGCGCTGATGACGTTCATGCGCGGTTGGGGTGTACGTTTGAAGGTGGTATTGGCGCGCGGTGTTGCGCTGTCGGCGGTGGTAGCGCGGAGTTTGGCGATGGTGGAGCTATGAAATAAGAAAGCATGCTGTTAATGTTTTATAAGCGATAAAAACGTATAACATGGATTATGTATTTCTTTATTTGACAATTTGGCTATAATCCGTTTTCGTTAAGAACATGGCTGCTCAGCCCCTATACACTTGCAGCACTTTTGTTTTGTTTTGCTCCGAATCATATGCACAGATACAAATTCACACTTTAATAAAAAAAAATTTTATAGCGCTCGCATATGCCCTCACATCATGATTCAATCACAAGAGGTTTGCTCGACAGACCCATTTTTTGACAATTGCAGCCATTTTGCTCCCAAATCGAATTGACATCCGTTAACTGTGTTGTTTCTTTGCGAATTTTCGAAAAATATTAGTAGTAGAAATAGGAAGCAATCAGATAAGTACTTAACTGCATAATTCCTTAGAACATTTATTTTAATTTTATGATGAATTTATTAACAATGCAATGATCTATTAGTGTGGCTGAACGTAGGTTTTATGAAAAGTACGAACACCAAGGAATCGTGCACTTTCGTAAACCTATGAACATACGAAACCTAAACCAATTCAAAATTCATCGTTCAACGTCAAAACCTCGACTATTAAAACGATTCACGTAAAAATGTCATTAGTAAATAATGGAGATGCCATAACGAAATGTACTCACTGGACATGTTAACTTATTCAGGTAAAAGTCCAGAACAGGAGTCTACTTCTAATACGCGTCCAAAAATATCGAGAGAGGTGACCTCGACAACAATAATTCTAAGGCGGAAAAGAAAAATTGTATCTCTGCCCGGAGATATTTGCAGTTGAAGTTGGCAATTTTCATGTGGTTGTTGTAATGCTTTTGTGCACTTAAAAAGATTGTGTGTACAAAGGGAATTTGCATGCATTTGATTTTAATCCCACCTCATTGGATTTTTTATAAGCTCGGCTGAAGGCCGCCAACGCGACCCGGGATCATTTTTCGGTTTTTCGTCAATATCTTTTGAACGAACTAAAATTTATATTTCCGTCTTCGAATTATTGTTATCGAGGTCAGTACGCGTCTTTTGATTCTTCTCTCGATATTTTTGGGCGCGTGTTAAAAGTCGACTTTCTGTTCTATTAATTCCGTATGTTCTGAACATTCGTCTTCATTTAAGAATTTTGAGAATCGGTTTATATTTGGAATATTATGCATATTCGGACCTCGTGAGGTAGTATCAAATGAACGTATTCCGAATATTCTAAATTAACGGAACGCTTCCATGAATACTTAACGGAAAAAGCTTTCCGAAATTTCAGAATAAAAAGGTGAATACTCCCTGTGTAGCAGGACCGCTCAAAAGCTTAACTCTTCTGTCATAGTCAAGGTAGGAATATAAAGTTCTAAGACAATAAGCCATTTTCTTTTATTTTTGTTTTTGTCAGTTCCTTGCGGCTGCTGAGTAGCGTATCACCCCATGTCGGCTGCCTGTTCCAAATCATGCTATCTCAAAATATTTTTCAAAAATTTCCCAATTCAGGATTTGTCACAAAACCGCCCTATATTAGAGTTAGATTGAAGAACGCTTCATCTCAGAATGTTTTTCATTAACTCCCTCTTATGACAAAATGCATTGAACTTATGCTCATGTAGGGCGTTTTGGAAACAAATTTTGAGATAGTGCATTTTTGAATAAAATTCTAACGTACGGCATTCTTCAAACAATTTCTGAAAGAATGAACAACCCAACATAATTTTATCAATTCATGAAATATTTAGTAGAAAATGAATTATTTCCCCAAAAACTTTTGGCATTTACAAAATTATTATCACTACTAATATACTACCAAAGATACTTGTCTAGTACAATTTCACTTAAGGGAACTGAATTATGCCCCGTTTTCCTTACTTCGTAAAAGCAACCCGTCCATATTTTTCAATTTGGGAGTGTCAAAGATCTGTCATCATTGAAGAACAAACCTCTAGTAATTGAATCATGCCCTCACATATAATTTTGAATCGTATGAAAATGCTCGAATTTCTTATGACAGTGCCAAGAAAAGCACTCCCGTATGAAGCTCAGGCACTTGTGTAAGATTAAAAAAAATTTTACACTTACAATTTGACAGCTAATATGTATTCATAAATAAAAAGCACTGAAAAAATGGTAATTAAAATTGATTCATAAATAAAATGCAATGTAGCGGTTCAGAATGCAATAGAAGTGCACCAGTTTAACCACAATGGGAGGTTCTCTTACGGTGTAGTTTCTGGGATTTTGTATTTTATTTCGGAATATTATTTTCGTGGTTATGAGACATTTTTTTGCCATTTTTTTTTTTTTTTTGGCTGACGGTGAGGGGGGACCCATTAAGCAACCCTGTCTATAATTTGCTTGCTAAACATTTTATTAAATTCAAGTGGTATTTAAGTACCTCAGTAATCTCTGTTGCTAATATACATATGTAACTTTTAACACCAATTTAAAACAACTGCGCGGAGCCCTCCAATTAAGCATTTCGAGAGTTATCGAACTCATATTCTAATGCAACATTCGCGGAAATCTTCACATTCATTTTTAGTATGCTTATTGGAAACCAAACTCTGACGATATATATAACTGTATTCCTACAGAAACTGAACAATAAGTCTTAAATACACATAAAAACCCAACTTACATATTTAACGTTGGTATCACTTTCCAAATTTAATAGATTTTAAATGAATACATTCCGCACACACTAATCTCATTTTGACTAATGTCAAAATCGTACTGCGCTGAAAGATGATGTGTCAAATCGTATAAAAACTACTAGTTAGCTGTTACCTTATATAGTTACGCCATGGTGGTTGCCGTTATTGGGAATTTTCCCACACCATTGGATTCTTTGGCGAAGCCACCCGCGCGAAATTAACGAAAATTTGTTTTAACCACCCCAGGCAGACATGAGTGAAGGTGAATCCTAACCTTTTCCCTGTTAACTAACCTCCTACCACCAGTCAGTAGAACGTTCAGAATGTGAATTTCCCAAGCGGACCATAACAAACCTGCTTCGCTTTGAGAACCTTGCGATGAAGCGAACAGGAAACCGGTTCACCCGTAGAGAACCACTTCCAGGAACCTCCGAGGTCAGTTAACGTGGCGCACGACCCACCCCTAAGATAAGAGTCCCAAGTTATACCGCGAAGCTAGCCGGGCTACAGAAGGTCCATCAAAAAAAAAAAAAATCAATTGAGAAGAAAACAAGTAAGGAAGGCTAAGTTCGGGTGTAACCGAACATTACATACTCAGTTGAGAGCTATGGAGACAAAATAAGGGAAAATCACCATGCAGGAAAATGCACCTAGGGTATCCCTGGAATGTGGTTGTATGACATGTGTATCAAATGGAAGGTATTAAAGAGTATTTTAAGAGCGAGCAGGACATAGTTCTATGGATGGACGCCATAAAGGTGGACCAGGGCTGGCTCTAGAATTTGTTTGTACGATATAGGTATCAAATGAAAGGTGTTAATGAGTATTTTAAAAATGTGTGTGCCTTAGTTGTATATGTGAAGGCGTTTTCGAGATATCGCCATTAAGGTGGACCAGGGGTGACTCTAGAATATGTTTGTACGATATGGGTATCAAATGAAAGGTGTTACTGAGCATTTTAAGAGGAAGTTGGCCTTAGGTTTTCGAGATATCGCCATTAAGGTGGGCCTGGGGTGACTCTAGAATGTGTTTGCACGATATGGGTATGAAATGAAAGGTGGTAATGAGTATTTTAAAAGGGAGTGATCCTTAGTTCTATAGGTGGACGCCTTTTCGAGATATCGCCATAAAGGTGGGCCAGGGGTGACTCTAGAATGTGCTTGTACGATATCGGTATCAAATGAAAGGTGTTAATAAGTATTTTAAAAGGGAATGGGCCTTAGTTCTATAGGTGAACGCCTTTTCGAGATATCGCTATAAAGGTGGAACAGGGGTGACTCTAGAATGTGTTTGTACGATATGGGCATCTAATGAAAGGTGTTAATGAGTATTTTAAAAGGGAATGGGCTTTAGTTCTATAGGTGAACGCCTTTTCGAGATATCGCCATAAAGGTGGGCCAGGGGTGACTCTAGAATTTGTTTGTACGATATGGGTATCAAATGAAAGGTGTTAATGAGTATTTTAAAAGAGAGTGGGCCTTAGTTCTATAGGTGGACGCCTTTTCGAGATATCGACCAAAATGTGGACCAGGGTGACCCAGAACATCATCTGGCGGGTACCGCTAATTTATTTATATATGCAATACCACGAACAGTATCCCTGCCAAGATTCCAAGGGCTGTTGATTTCGCCCTGCAGAACTTTTCCATTTTCTTCTACTTAATATGGTAGGTGTCACACCCATTTTGCAAAGTTTTTTCTAAAGTTATATTTTGCGTTAATAAACCAATCAAATTACCATGTTTCATCCTTTTTTTTCGTATTTGGTATAGAATTATGGCATTTTTCGTAATTTTCGATATCGAAAAACTGGGCGTGGTTATAGTCGGATTTCGGCCATTTTTTATACCAAGATAAAGTGAGTTCAGATAAGTACGTGGACTAAGTTTAGTAAAGATATTTCAGTTTTTGCTCAAGTTATCGTGTTAACGGCCGAGCGGAAGGACAGATTTGGCGCATTTTCACAGAAAACATTTACCGTCATAGAATCTATTCCCGTACCAAATTTCAGAAGGATTGGTAAATTTTTGTTCGACTAATGGCATTAAAAGTATTCTAGACAAACTAAATGAAAATGGGCGGAGCCACGCCCATTTTGCAATTTTCTTTTATTTTTGTATTTTGTTGCACCACATCATTACTGGAGTTGAATGTTGACATAATTTACTTATATACAGTAAAGATATTAAATTTTTTGTTAAAATTTGACTTTAAAAATTTTGTTTTTTAAAAAGTGGGCGTGTTCTTCATCCGATTTTGCTCATTTTTATTTAGCACATATATAGTAATAGTAGTAACGTTCGTGCCAAATTTCATCATGATATCTTCAACGACTGCCAAATTACAGCTTGCAAAACTTTTAAATTACCTTCTTTTAAAAGTGGGCGGTGCCACGCCCATTGTCCAAAAACTTACAGTTTTTCTATTCTGCGTCATAAGGTAAACCCGCATATCAAGTTTCATCGCTTTATTCGTCTTTGACAATGAATTATCGCATTTTTTCGGTTTTTCGAAATTTTCGATATCAAAAAAGTGGGCGTGGTTATAGTCCGATATCGTTCATTTTAAATAGCGATCTGAGTTGAGCGCCTAGGAACCTACATACCAAATTTCGTCAAGATATCTCAAAATTTACTCAAGTTATCGTGTTAACGGACAGACGGACGGACGGACGGACGGACATGGCTCAATCAAATTTTTTTTCGATACTGATGATTTTGATATATGGAAGTCTGTATCTATCTCGATTCCTTTATACCTGTACAACCAACCGTTATCCAATCAAAGTTAATATACTCTGTGAGCTCTGCTCAACTGAGTATAAAAAATGGTAAAGTAATTTTGTTTCCTAGTTAAAAGGCTTTGCGGCAGATAGACATTTATTATGGAGAACTCGTCAAAACTCCGTATGGTATTTTCTAGTGGCTATCGCTCCACAGAAAGGCAAAAAAATGTATGTATGTAGCCATTTTGATAAACGAGAACTCGTCCAAACTCCGTAAGGCTAGTCCAACCCAAGTTTGGACTGCCAGGCTGTTCATGGTTCTCGGTGAGAACGCGTGTGAACACCCTATGAAATCGTTGCTCGGGGAGAATACTGGGCGAGTTGTCCTCGACCGCCAAAACGCCCAGACAGGGTAAATAAAAAAAATCAAACTTGTATGTTTAAGAAAAAAATCAGTTGGTAAATTTAGCAAAAAAAAATGTTCTCGTTGGTTTATTGTGGACGAATATCCGAAGCATGGAAGCGACCTATCAATTTCCCGTTTAGGTCCTCGAGATCATGAAATGCATTGCCTATTCGTCGGAGCACTCGACACTTAAGATATTTCGGCAGGAAAAAGCCTTGTTTGAAGTTACTTAAAGCAAACTTTTTCCGGAAAACTTCATGACCTTCCTTGTAGTTGACTTGCTTAGAGCGCTTGTTATAGGTGTTTATTCCCCTATCCTTTGCTTGATCTAAATTTTTACGGATTTGCTCACGAATATTAGTCAACTTGTCGGCTCTGTTTGCTATTGTAACGTGGTCTTCCCAAAGGCTGGCGAGTTTTCCAAAATATTGTATGCTGATGCATGTTGAACCATGTTTTGACCAAATAATGCAAAGTATGGAGAGCACTGAATCGCCGTATGAAAATCATTTCTCAGAACTGATAAAATTTCGGGTATATCTGGTTTATGGTCTGGTTTATCCTTCAGGAAAATTCTTATTTTAGAAACAATTTCTCTATTAGCTCGTTCTGAGGCGTTCGCTTGAGGAGAATATAACACCATCCTCACGTGTGTCATCCCATAATTCTCTCAAAATTGTTTCATTTCCTTCGAGATAAACTGTTTACCATTGTCGCTATGAATAAACTCAGGGACCCCCACAGCTGGAAAAATCTCAGTAGCGAAGTAATTTATAAAATTAACAGCTGTGGCTCTCTGCATGGGTTTTAGGCAAACGTACTTTGAAAGATGGTCCAACACTATAAAAACAAACTGATTTCGCCGCTTAGATCTTGGACAAGGCCCTAGGAAATCGTAATATAATCGCTGAAATGGCCTTTCCGAAGTGTAGGTACTGCCTATAGGTGGCCTGGACTGTTGGTTGGTAGGTTTTACGAGTTTGCAAGTATCGCACTTACGTAGTCTCGAACGTCCTTAGCTTGCTGTGGCCAGAAATATTTTTGCCTAATGCGTTCTAATGTTTTCTGCCACCCACCATGGTAACTCCGATTGGCGTCATGTGCTAATCTCACGGCTTCCTCCGTCAACCCCTTCGGCAACCACAAACGCCATAACGAGTCTTCTTCACCTTCCACCCCTTCCGAAATTTAACCCTCTTGAAAATGACACCATCCATCAATCGTAAGTCCGTGTTTTCAGTGACGGTCCTAATCAAATCTAGGTATTCGTTACTGTTAAATTCAGGGGAGACTAAATCTATTTCCCCGGGTGTGTTAGTAAAAGTTAACTCATCTACATCGAACCGCGAAAGCGCATCAGGTACTATATTCAGGGTGCCTTTACGATGTTCCATTATAAAGTCGTATCTTTGCAGCAGGAGCGACCACCTCGCCAACCTCCCGCTCAGGTCCTTTTGCGTCATCAACCACTTATGACTGCTGTGGTCCGTGATAATCCGAAACGGTAATCCTTCAACATAGGGTCGGAAGCACTTTACGCTGACTATGGCGGCGGGACATTCCAGCTCGGTTACTGTATAGATGCGTTGAGAATTATTCACCTTTTTCGAAACGAACGCGATTGGATGCTCAGCGCCCTCATCTTCGACCTGGAACAACACCCCACCAACAACTATTTTGGAAAGGTCGCATTGGATTACAAACTCTTTGGAAAAATCGGGTTGGGCCAAGGCAGGAGCGGAACTCAAGGCTACTTTAAGTTTTTCGAAGGCCTCTATAGTTTCAGGGGTAATCTTGAATGGTTCTGGCGACTTCCGAAGACAATCCGTTAGGGGACCTGCTAGGTCAGCGAAATTAGTGATGAACGCTCTATACTAGTTTGCCATGCCAACAATCCTACGCACCTGACGAGGAGATTTCGGAATTGGGGAATTCTTAACGGCTTCTATTTTCCCAGTGTCTACTTTTAAACATCCGCTACCTATAAGGTATCCCAAGTATCGAATATCTTTCTGGCAAAATTTGCTCTTCTTTACATATATGGTAAGGCCGGCGTCCTTCAAACACTTTGCCACTTCCGCTAGCAGGTTCATGTGTCCTTCGGTCTACTCAACAGGCCGTTGATATGCGGCAACGGGTACGAGTCCTTTTTAGTTACCTCGTTGACCTTCCTGGAGTCAATGCACATCCGGACCTTCCCTGGTTTTCGAACTAACACCACCGGGCTACACCACGGCGAGTTCGATTCCTCGATCACTCCCATTTCAAGCAATCTCTCTATTTCCCTAAACGCTTCGGCTTGGCTTGGTGGTGAAAGAGGTAAGTGCTTGCTTTTGATCGGAACAGCGTCGCCCGTATCAATATGGTGTTCGACCAGCTGTGTTTGCCCCAAACCTAACTTTTCAAATGACGGAAACATCTCTGTCACCTTCTGCAATTCGGTCTTCTGCTTTTTTTCAAATCGTGAGTAGTAAGGAAAATGGTGAAAGGAAAAGTATATACACACCGACACACATATATATACAGCAAAACAATTTCGTTGCCTACTTTTAGGCGTGCACGTTCTTAAGCTTAGAGTTTTTTGTTTCTGTTCTGGCCGATGTATAAGAAAAAGCTTTTAGCAGGCTTTGCCGTTCAGGAGAGGATCGTTAAATGGGGGGCCTTACATTTTTAAAGGGCCGCAAATTTGTAAATGTCCCCTTATATTTCTAATGAGTCCTAGACTTCAACCGAGCCGCTTTAAAGAGTCCCATAGATTTCTAATCGTGCAATCCCCCCACCCCCCTCTTTTCTCGTCTACAAAAAGTAGCAGTTGGACACTGTTTTACCGCCCAACCCCAATACCCAATCTCAACCCCCAATCCCCTTTTTTCTCGTCTACAAAAAGAAGTCGATGGGCACTTGTAGTACCGCCCCCTTTTTTCTCGTCTGCAAAACGGGCCTGTTGGACACCCGATCAGGGGCAGATTTTTAACTAAACGTTATGTTAATATTGAACTCATGATTTTCCATTATTGAACATTTTATTTTTCTTTTTATTAGGGTATAAGTTCGTATGTAGATACTTACACATATGTTTGTACATGGGAATATCAACAAACTACAAAATACATACCGACACAGTCACATCCATCCATATACATACATTCAGAAAGCTAAGAGCTACTTGGCTCAATGTAAATACTTACTTTTTTTGTCAAATAAATAAAAACAATTTTTATTTAAAATTTTTAAATTTTTTATTTATATTTTTCTCCATATCTTGGCGTGGTTAGCAATGCGTAATATACTTGTGTGTGTGTGTGTAGTTTCATAAAATTACTACTATTTCTCTAAATAATCTTTTTGACAACATTTGTAAATGGAATATATTCATACATTTTATCATGGATGAGTATACAATAAGCAGCGGTGTTGGCAGATACGGTCTTGTGAAATTTTAGCTCAATCCGAATATCGATGGGACCGCTTTTTATAGATCCATTCTGATGTTTAACATCTAAAACAATTATTGGAGCATGTTGAACAAATTGATCAGGTGATAAAAGTGGTTGGGGAGTGCGTCCATAGTAACTTTGTTGAAATTTTAAATACATGTCATATAATAGAGCATACCGATTCCGATCAAGTTTAATATTAAAATCATCATATGGATATGTAGTGGAGTTGGGGTTTCTTTGTCGCACAGTTTTGCAGTTTTTTGCTTTGTATTTTAATAAAACGTGCTCTCACACTGATAACAACCTTGCGGGTTCCTTAAATATGACAGCATATAAATTATAAATTTTTTTAATGTTTTATATCGGGAATAATACGAAATACAATTACATATATCTTCTGTTTCCTTATATGAATTATCAGCAAAATTACAATCTTTCTTGTGTAATCCATTGAATGAATATATAAATGGTTCTGGTAGACATGATCTCAATTCGTTTATCATAGAATAAAAAAATATTCGATCATCATCAATTAAGTCACCATATTTTGATAAAAACGTTTCTAAATATTGCGGGAAAGAAATTTTCTTCTTTTTTATTGTGCCACCTGTTTGATACTGAATTACAAATTATGTCGCTCTACTAGTAATGTGAAACTGTACGATTTATATCAACAAACCACAAAATACATACCGATGGATACATCTATCCATAGGAAACTTGTTCCAAGGTATATATATATATATACCGACACAGACACATCCATCCATATACATACATTTAGTAAGATAAGAGCTACTTGTCTCAATGTATATAAGTTGGGCATATTTTCGGTCAAAAATGTAGTAAATTGTGTAAAGACGCTCAGCAATCATCTATATTTCACGGATAATCATTTTATAAGGTTTTTCAACCGTGTTAAACCAGGCTCACTTCTAATAAACTATACTACTTATACATCGACACATCTCTACCACCGCTGCTGATTATAGACATATTCCACATTATGAATCAATCTCTTAAGGATTTAAAATCAATTTCAAAGTAAAAATTTCAAAAACCAATACTGAAGGCGATTGATGTACCAATTAATAAAAAATTAAAAATAGTAAAAGCCATAAGAGTGGGGACAAAGTTTGGAAAGAAGCTAATGATAGAACTGGATGATAATGTTCTTTTTCTTCCGGATTCCTACAACTCCTTAGAAGATTCAACTATTGAAACAATAAATAATAATACATTTTATATAGAACTGATAAAACCTGGTGAAAAATTTAATTCACCATTATTTAAATTTCATACAGAATACAAAATTTTGAATTATTATATTAAATAGCACTTTACTGTAATATATTTAAGAATAAAATAAAAAATTTATATTTTATATTTCATATAATTTATTTTTATTAAATAAAAATTTTAAACATAATTGCCCACATATTACTGTGTTGTATTTTTGTTTCTGCTCATAATTGTAATGTATTGGTGGCTTCAGATAATTAATCAGTTCAATCGGTGGCTGCAAATTTCCAAAACTATCAAAATATTCTTTATAATTTTGGTTTTTATAGTATGCTACCCAATGAGTGCCAGGACCATCAGCATCGTCTAAATTAAGAATTCAACATCTTGAGCATTCGGTTTATTCGGTAGGGAATTTCGCATAAAAATTCCTCTGAAATGTTTAAGATGTTTGCAATATTTCATTAAATCTATGTCTGTTAACGGTCTTTTGGGTAGGCTTTTTGTTCGTTTTTTGGATAGGGTCGTAAAAATAAACCATATCCCCTTCTATACGGTTTGAGGAATAGACCCTTCCTTATAGCCATTGATTCCATATATCTATTATGACGGCTAGCCTCAGCCAATTGCTCCTTTCCATTCCTGATATCATTCAAAACTTTTGCTATAGCTGATCCACCAGATGCTATACCACCAAGTGCACGCAACGCTGTTAAAATTGGAAGTAGTGGTAAAATTCCACCAATTTTTGGGACTGCAATTATTCTCGGTATATTAATTTCTTTATTTTTAAAGCTAGATTCTATAGCATTCTTAGAAATGTTATAGACCTCATTAAATAACTGCGGCTTCTTTTTGTTAAGTATGTTGATACCTTTTTTAACTGCCATTAAAAATTTTTTATTAGATGATACTTTACGAGTTTTCATCTTTTTCCGTTTTTTACATTTAGATGTATTTCTTTTCTTATCTTTTATACCCATTCCCAATTTGAGTTTTGCTTTCATTGGATTTGTAACTAACCAAGCGTTTGCTCGTTCTTTGAAATCACTATCCTTAGATGTTAAACGTTGCCAGGCTTTCTCAGATAAAAGTTTATCAGCTTGGTGTCTGTTATTTATATCTTTCGATTGGGAATATGCAATATCATGTTCTCTACAGGCTTCATCTAAAGGATTTATACCCTTATATCCTCTTTCTATCCGTTGTCGGAGTTTCGTTCCAGGACCACAAAATTGATATCTAGGCAAATGAAGCTCAATAGGTAAAGAATTAATCAAAATATTTACAAAACCCTGGCCAGCCTTTTTACGTATTCGTCCCATTAAGTGTTTGTTTTCTTCTTCTTCTTAATAATAATGAGAGTGGTCGAGTTATAATTAAATGATGATTTTATTACAAAAGCGATGGTTTATATTGCTATAAATCTAGTAATTAAAATGAAAGTTTTTAAACAACGTCTCCAACTTAAGATTAATAATGCCGACAATTGTATAAATGTTAAAAATGTTACCAGACATAGTCCCCTATTACCAAATTCCATACGAGCGCTGATTGTGGGACCGTCAAATTGTGGAAAAACTAATGTTAAGCTCAGTTTAATTGAAAGGCCAAACGGGCTTAATTTCCGAAATATATACATTTATTCAAAATCATTATATCAACCAAAATATATCTATCTAAAAAGGCTTACTGAGCCGATAAAAGGAATAAATCTTTACACATTTAGTGAAAATGTTTGTCATCAAACCCGCTGAAGCTAAACCAGACTCAATTTTTATATTCGATGATGTAATATGTGGAAAACAAGGTACAATACGAGATTATTTTTGTATGGGTCGTCATAAGAACATTGATTCTTTCTATTTAACTTATACAAAAATTCCTAAACACTTAATTCGTGATAATGCAAACATTATTGTTGTGTTCAAACAAGATGAAATAAATCTTAAGCATATCTATAATGATCATGTTATCGGCGATATGTCATACAAAACATTTTTAAAAATTTGTATAGTCTTGGAGAAATGAATACGGTTTTGTTGTTATAAGTAAAGAAGATCCTATAAATAAAGGTCGATATCGAAAGGGTTTCGATAATTTTATACAACTATAAAACATCTATAAAAGACATATCCCACACCAGATTCTTATCAGATACACAGCTGATAGGTAACAGATTTACCAAAGTCATGTCAAATAATCATATGACTGTATTAGAAAATCTTGTTAAGATCAGGAAAGTATTAAAAGAAAAACTTAAAAGAATGAAATTGGGAGAATTGGATAGAATCAACTTGTTGGAGGATACATTTAAACCCATTTCGAAACCATTAAATGAATTAGTTGATAATTTGAAAAACTCTAGTAATAAAAACAATGTTACTAATTATAATGGTGATGATGATGATGATGATGATAAAATTTTGCAGGCGGACAGTGCAAAAGAAAGTAAAGACATAGAAGTTGATACATTGCGAACCGTTGAAAATTATGTGAATGATAATGATCTTGATAGTAAAACAAACATTTATTCGAACAATACAGATTTAGAATATTCTACAGATAGTTCTCCGAAAGAAAATGTTGAGAGGCAAGCGATGAAGAAATCTACAAAAAAGAAGCGAAAGCTTTAATAAAAAACAAAAACCAGATAATTTTGTTAGCGTTAGAGAAAAATAAATTTTATGAATGGCTGTGAAAGACCAGCTTCGTATATTCCAAGTAAACCTCATGATGACGAATTAATAAAAAGAGCTGTACAAAGCAATGTATTGAAAACTGAATCAGATATCGATAAAAAACCTGAAAACTGAAAATCTGGTGATATCATTAATGAGCAATGTTTTGATAAAACCCAAAAATTAGATAATGTTATCGGCGTTAAAGAAAAAATGAATTATATGAATAATTGTGAACGACCAGCCGCGCATATTCCCAGCATACTAAATGATGAACAATTACTAAACAAGGTGATAATACTACTCTAACTGAACATGATATTTTGAGAAGAATCGAAGAAGATCCTAATATGCGGGAAAGACATAACCTGTAAAACGTCAGAGCAAAAATCAACTAAATGAAGATTATAAACGGGTTAAGCTTACACCAGGTCTGTTCGAGTTAATATTTCATAGAAAACCACAACATTAGGGTGATTTGCACTCCTACCGACAGATTTTATTAGATACAAATGCTCACAAGCGTAACTATAACCCAGATAGTCAAATTAAGGGGACAAAATCGTATAAATATCTACATATTATCAGGAAATTATTCAATTATGATCCACACTCGTTCATAAGGGGTAGAGGTTTATTGAAATCAATCGATTGCCGTGAAAATATTTATCAATATTGGGATAATTCTAATGAGTTGGTGGACAGATTGAGGTTGCTTATATCTTCAACAAGTGCTGGTCATAACAACCATCAAAACGAGATTATATCAATTATTGAAGAGTTGCGAGAAGCCAAGATTATTAAGTAATATGAGTATAAATAAATTTGGGCATTCCTCATTTGGTAATAGTCGGTCGAAACCGAAAACAATGCTAGACCGAAATAAAAACCTTAATTTAAACGAGAAAAGAATAATTAACCTAGCTGCTCCTATAGAAGACGATGATGCCATTTCGAAAGTTTTCATTTTCGAAGAGTTTAATGAGATAAAAACTAAATTAGAACATCAAATCAGAGAAATAAATACAATCCTGAATAATAGTTTTGAAAATGATGTATCGATTCTTGGGGAATTAATAGATCGGCGAATAAAAAGTGAATGTGGGGAGGAATTAAGTAATATAAACAACTATTTATCTATTATTGAGGATTATTTGATGCGTTTCGTTGTGTTGAATCAACATCCTACGGAAAAAGATGTAGAAGTGCTAAAAATAAAGTTCCCTACTATAAAAGCATTAACAAAATGGATAACAAAAGAGCTATTGTAGAAGAATTACATAAACAAGCTAGAAAAAATTTTAAACGAAGACGTGTTATTATTAAAGGAATCGATGATTTATGGCAAGCTGACTTGGTGGTAATGACTCAGTATTCAAATAGTAATAATCATTATCAGTATCTATTAACTGTAATCGATACATTTTCAAAAAAAAGCATGGGCTGAAGAAGTTAAAGATAAAACTAAAGAAAATGTCACAAATGCAATGGCTAAGGTTTTAAATTCAAGTAACCGAATACCGAAAAATTTGCAAACAGATGATGGAAACGAATTTTATAATACTAACTTTAAGAGATTATTACAAACAAAAAATATAAATCATTATTCAACATTTTCATCATTAAAAGCATCTATAATAGAGCGATTCAATAGAGCATTAAAACGAATGATGTTGAAAGAATTTAGTTTTCGGGGAATTTATAAGTGGATTGATATCTATAAAAGTTTAGTCAAGGTTTATAATAATACTATTCACAGGACCATCAAAATGACTCCAAATGAGGTAAATTCCTCGAATGAACAACATACTGCATACAACAATTTAAAAGTGTTTCATAGACCAAAATTTAAATTTAATGATGAGTTTAGAATAAGTAAATATAAACATGTATTTGAAAAAGGGTATACACCAAATTGGACAACAGAAGTTTTTAAAATAAAGTCAATTAAAACCACAAACCCTACAAAATATATATTTGAAGACTATCAAAGTAATGCAATTAAGGGAGGATTTTATGAATATGAACTTTTGAAAACTAAACTCCCTCATGTATATTTAATTGAAAAAGTTTTGAGACGTCGAAACAATAGAGTTTATGTTAAATGGTTAGGATTCTCTTCTGAACACAATTCCTGGGTGGATGTCAACGATTTAAATTAATAAAGTAAATAAATAAACAAATAAATAGAAAAGTGTTTTAATAATTATTTCAGTTAAGTATTTAATGATAGCCTATCAACATGTCGATTACATTAAAAATAAGTGGTAATTCATCTATACTGATTGCAAATTGTCTCCCTCCCATAGAACTCAAACAAGATTATGCCTGTGGGTTAATCAGTTTTGACTCATATCATACAATTCCAAATGTGGACAAAGAAAACAATTTGTTTCACATTGGATCGAATGTTATTGAGATACCTGTTGGAACATATGAAATGCATGATTGAATTGTCTCAACTATAATTACTAAAATATATGACCCATCAAATCAAGGGTATATTGATATAAGCGCAAACCCTAATACATTTCTAACTGAAATTATGAGCTTTAAGGAAGAAGTAAATGTTGATAAAGAATGCTCAATTGGTCCATTACTAGATTTCAGTAGAAGAGTAATGAGCCGGGGTTTGTTCATTACTCCGACAATACAGTGGATATAACAAAAATAAACGCGATATCTGTTGAATGTAATATCATCAACGGATCATATATAAATGAACTATCTGTGCATACAATTCATCAGTTTTCGCTTAGAGTTAGTACAGGATATAAAATCTCAGAAACACCTGCTAATGTTATATATTTACCGGTTAATACAAGCCAAATAAGCACTCTAGTTCTTAGAGTTGTTGATCAAACTGGTAGCTTGGTTAATTTTCGTGGAGAGAACATATCAATAGGACTGCATTTAAAACCTATCTAAAAAATGATAATTTTTAATAAAAAGCCACCACATACAGATTTTTTGAATAGTTTTCAATCGGCTTCAAAAGTATTGGCTATAAAAACAAAAAATCTACACTCTAAAGGAGTAAAATCTCCTGTTCAACATAAAATTGATTTAACCCCCGCAAATAAGGAGTTCCTAATAAGTCTAGGATATAGTTTCAAAAATGAGTGACATAATAAACGTTTTGTCCAAACCCATATTTGATAATAGTATAATAAAAAAGGATTACCATAGCTACATACCATATCTGCAATCGTTCCAAAACAATGATGAAATTCGGATCCCTATACAAAATCAAGACCTATATGTGTTGCCTAGTGAGAGTATTTTATACATTGAGGGATTCATATCAAATATTAATTCGCAAGTTTCAAAAACTGTGTAGCTGCTTAATAATTGTATGGCGTATTTGTTCGAAGAGATTCGATATGAAATTAATGGAATAGGAATTGATCGCACTAGAAAGTTGGGTATTGCAACAGCAATGAAAAATTATGTATCACTTAACGAATTTGAGAGTAAAAATCTAAAAAATGCAGGGTGGTGTCCATTATTTTTGTATACCGTTGAAAAACCTGCTTGGATTCGCTGAAGATTTTGATAAAATTATTGTTAATTGTAAACATGAATTAATCTTAATACGAGCCAAAGAAGATGATGCTGTTATGATGTCAACTACACCATCCGAAAAGCTTTTATTAAAACTTTTAAATATTACATGGAAAGTGCCACATGTTCAAATTTCAGACTCGTATCGGTTAACTATGTTGAGAACAATTAATAGCAAACAACCTCTAAACATTTCGTTTAGAAGTTGGGATGTTTATCATAACCCGTCTCTACAGGAAAGCACTAATATCCTATGGAATGTCAAACTGGTTGGTGAACATGAAAGACCTCGCTATATTATTTTAGGATTTCAAAATGAAAATAAATTTACACATTTTGACTTATTGGATGTTAAATTTCACCTCAACTCCATTACATATCCATATGATGATCTTAATATTAAATATGATCAAAATCGGTATGCTCTATTATATGACATGTATTTGAAATTTCAACAAAGTTACTATGGACGCACTCCCCAACCACTTTTATCAATGATCAATTTGTTCAACATGCTCTAATAATTGTTTTAGATGTTACACATCAGAATGAATCTATAAAAAGCGGTCCCATCGATATTCGGATTGAGTTAAAATTTCACAAGGCCGTATCTGCCAACACCGCTGCTTATTGTATACTCATCCATGATAAAATGTATGAATATATTTCATTTACAAATGTTGTATAAATAAATGTTTTAGGCGTGCACGTTCTTAAGTTTACAGTTTTTTGTTTCTGTTCTGGCCGATGTATAAGAAAAAGCTTTTAGCAGAGCTTTGCCGTTCAGGAGAGGATCGTTAAATGGGGGGCCCTACATATTTAAAGGGCCGCAAATTTGTAAATGTTCCCTCATATTTCTAATGAGTCCTAGACTTCAACCGAGCCGTTTTAAAGAGTCCCATAGATTTCTAATCGTGCAATCCCCCCACCGCCCTCTTTTCTCGTCTACAAAAAGTAGCAGTTGGACACTGTAGTACCGCCCAACCCCAACACCCAATCTCAACCCCCAACCCCCTTTTTTCTCGTCTACAAAAAGGAGTCGATGGGCACTTGTAGTACACCCCCCCCCCCCTTTTTTTTTTGTTCTCGTCGGCAAAACGGGCCCGTCGGACACCCGATCAGGGGCATATTTTTAACTAAAGATTATATTAATATTGAACTCATGATTTTCCATTATTGAACATTTTATTTTTCTTTTTATTAGGGTATAAGTTTGTATGTAGATACTTACACATATGTTTGTACATGGGAATATCAACAAACTACAAAATACATACCGACGCAGTCACATCCATCCATATACATACATTCAGAAAGCTAAGAGCTACTTGGCTCAATGTAAATACTTACTTTTTTTGTCAAATAAACCTTTTTCAAATAAATAAAAACAATTTTTTATTTATTTAAAATTTTTAAATTTTTTATTTATATTTTTCTCCATATCTTGGCGTGGTTAGCAATGCGTAATATACTTGTGTGTGTGTGTGTGTAGTTTCATAAAATTACTACTATTTCTCTAAATAATCTTTTTGACAACATTTGTAAATGGAATATATTCATACATTTTATCATGGATGAGTATACAATAAGCAGCGGTGTTGGCAGATACGGCCTTGTGAAATTTTAGCTCAATCCGGATATCGATGGGACCGCTTTTTGTAGATCCATTCTGATGTTTAACATCTAAAACAATTATTGGAGCATGTTGAACAAATTGATCAGGTGATAAAAGTGGTTGGGGAGTGCGTCCATAGTAACTTTATTGAAATTTTAAATACATGTCATATAATAGAGCATACCGATTCCGATCAAGTTTAATATTAAAATCATCATATGGATATGTAGTGGAGTTGGGGTTTCTTTGTCGCACAGTTTTGCAGTTTTTTGCTTTGTATTTTAATAAAACGTGCTCTCACACTGATTACAACCATGCGGGTTCCTTAAATATGACAGCATATAAATTATAAATTTTTTTAATGTTTTATATCGGGAATAATACGAAATACAATTACATATATCTTCTGTTTCCTTATATGAATTATCAGCAAAATTACAATCTTTCTTGTGTAATCCATTGAATGAATATATAAATGGTTCTGGTAGACATGATCTCAATTCGTTTATCATAGAATAAAAAAATATTCGATCATCATCAATTAAGTCACCATATTTTGATAAAAACGTTTCTAAATATTGCGGGAAAGAAATTTTCTTCTTTTTTATTGTGCCACCTGTTTGATACTGAATTACAAATTATGTCGCTCTACTAGTAATGTGAAACTGTACGATTTATATCAACAAACCACAAAATACATACCGATGGATACATCTATCCATAGGAAACTTGTTCCAAGGTATATATATATATATACCGACACAGACACATCCATCCATATACATACATTTAGTAAGATAAGAGCTACTTGTCTCAATGTATATAAGTTGGGCATATTTTCGGTCAAAAATGTAGTAAATTGTTTAAGGACGCTCAGCAATCATCTATATTTCACAGATAATCATTTTATAAGGTTTTTCAACCGTGTTAAACCAGGCTCACTTCTAATAAACTATACTACTTATACATCGACACATCTCTATCACCGCTGCTGATTATAGACATATTCCACATTATGAATCAAGCTCTTAAGGATTTAAAATCAATTTCAAAGTAAAAATTTCAAAAACCAATACTGAAGGCGATTGATGTACCAATTAATAAAAAATTAAAAATAGTAAAAGCCATAAGAGTGAGGACAAAGTTTGGAAAGAAGCTAATGATAGAACTGGATAATAATATTCTTTTTCTTCTGGATTCCTACAACTCCTTAGAAGATTCAACTATTGAAACAATAAATAAGAATACATTTTATATAGAACTGATAAAACCTGGTGAAAAATTTAATTCACCATTATTTAAATTTCATACAGAATACAAAATTTTGAATTATTATATTAAATAGCACTTTACTGTAATACATTTAAGAATAAAATAAACAATTTATATTTTATATTTCATATAATTTATTTTTATTAAATACAAATTTTAAACATAATTGCCCACATATTACTGTGTTGTATTTTTGTTTCTGCTCATAATTGTAATGTATTGGTGGCTTCAGATAATTAATCAGTTCAATCGGTGGCTGCAAATTTCCAAAACTATCAAAATATTCTTTATAATTTTGGTTTTTATAGTATGCTACCCAATGAGTGCCAGGACCATCAGCATCGTCTAAATTAAGAATTCAACATCTTGAGCATTCGGTTTATTCGGTAGGGAATTTCGCATAAAAATTCCTCTGAAATGTTTAAGATGTTTGCAATATTTCATTAAATCTATGTCTGTTAACGGTTTTTTGGGTAGGCTTTTTATTCGTTTTTTGGATAGGGTTGTAAAAATAAACCATATCCCCTTCTATACGGTTTGAGGAATAGACCCTTCCTCATAGCCATTGATTCCATATATCTATTATGACGGCTACCCTCAGCCAATTGCTCCTTTCCATTCCTGATATCATTCAAAACTTTTGCTATAGCTGATCCACCAGATGCTATACCACCAAGTGCACGCAACGCTGTTAAAATTGGAAGTAGTGGTAAAATTCCACCAATTTTTGGGACTGCAATTATTCTCGGTATATTAATTTCTTTATTTTTAAAGCTAGACTCTATAGCACTCTTAGAAATGTTATAGGCCTCATTAAAGAACTGCGGCTTCTTTTTGTTAAGTATGTTGATACCTTTTTTAACTGCCATTAAAAAATGTTTATTAGATGATACTTTACGAGTTTTCATCTTTTTCCGTTTTTTACATTTAGATGTATTTCTTTTCTTATCTTTTATACCCATTCCTAATTTGAGTTTTGCTTTCATTGGATATGTAACTAACCAATCGTTTGCTCGTTCTTTGAAATCACTATCCTTATTTGTTACACGTTGCCAGGCTTTCTAAGATAAAAGTTTATCAGCTTGGTGTCTGTTATTTATATCTTTCGATTGGGAATATGCAATATCATGTTCTCTACAGGCTTCATCTAAAGGATTTATACCCTTATCTCCTCTTTCTATCCGTCGTCGGAGTTTCGTTCCAGGACCACAAAATTGATATCTAGGTAAATGAAGCTCAATAGGTAAAGAATTAATCAAAATATTTACAAAACCTTGGCCAGCCTTTTTACGTATTCGTCCCATTAAGTGTTTGTTTTCTTCTTCTTCTTAATAATAATGAGAGTGGTCGAGTTATAATTAAATGATGATTTTATTACAAAAGCGATGGTTTATATTGCTATAAATCTAGTAAACAAAATGAAAGTTGTTAAACAACGTCTCCAACTTAAGGTTAATAATGCCGACAATTGTATAAATGTTAAAAATGTTACCAGACATAGTCCCCTTTTAACAAATTCCATACGAGCACTGATTGTGGGACCGTCAAATTGTGGAAAAACTAATGTTAAGCTCAGTTTAATTGAAAGCCCAAACGGGCTTAATTTCCGAAATATATACATTTATTCAAAATCATTATATCAACCAAAATATATCTATCTAAAAAGGCTTACTGAGCCGATAAAAGGAATAAATCTTTATACATTTAGTGAAAATGTTTGTCATCAAACCCGCTGAAGCTAAACCAGACTCACTTTTTATATTCGATGATGTAATATGTGGAAAACAAAGTACAATACGAGATTATTTTTGTATGGGTCGTCATAAGAACATTGATTCTTTCTATTTATGTCTAACTTATACAAAAATTCTTAAACACTTAATTCGTGATAATGCAAACATTATTATTGTGTTCAAGCAAGATGAAAAAAATCTTAAGCATATCTATAATGATCATGTTATCGGCGATATGTCATACAAAACATTTTTAAAAATTTGTATAGTCTTGGAGAAATGAATACGGTTTTGTTGTTATAAGTAAAGAAGATCCTATAAATAAAGGTCGATATCGAAAGGGTTTCGATAATTTTATACAACTATAAAACATCTATAAAAGACATATCCCACACCAGATTCTTATCAGATACACAGCTGATAGGTAACAGATTTACCAAAATCATGTCAAATAATCATATGACTGTATTAGAAAATCTTGTTAAGATCAGGAAAGTATTAAAAGAAAAACTTAAAATAATGAAATTGGGAGAATTGGATAGAATCAACTTGTTGGAGGATACATTTAAACCCATTTAAACCCATTTCGAAACCATTAAATGAATTAGTTGATAATTTGAAAAACTCTAGTAATAAAAACAATGTTACTAATTATAATGGTGATGATGATGATGATGATGATAAAATTTTGCAGGCGGACAGTGCAAAAGAAAGTAAAGACATAGAAGTTGATACATTGCGAACCGTTGAAAATTATGTGAATGATAATGATCTTGATAGTAAAACAAACATTTATTCGAACAATACAGATTTAGAATATTCTACAGATAGTTCTCCGAAAGAAAATGTTGAGAGGCAAGCGATGAAGAAATCTACAAAAAAGAAGCGAAAGCTTTAATAAAAAACAAAAACCAGATAATTTTGTTAGCGTTAGAGAAAAATAAATTTTATGAATGGCTGTGAAAGACCAGCTTCGTATATTCCAAGTAAACCTCATGATGACGAATTAATAAAAAGAGCTGTACAAAGCAATGTAATGAAAACTGAATCAGATATCGATAAAAAACCTGAAAACTGAAAATCTGGTGATATCATTAATGAGCAATGTTTTGATAAAACCCAAAAATTAGATAATGTTATCGGCGTTAAAGAAATGAATTATATGAATAATTGTGAACGACCAGCCGCGCATATTCCCAGCATACTAAATGATGAACAATTACTAAACAAGGTGATAATACTACTCTAACTGAACATGATATTTTGAGAAGAATCGAAGAAGATCCTAATATGCGGGAAAGACATAACCTGTAAAACGTCAGAGCAAAAATCAACTAAATGAAGATTATAAACGGGTTAAGCTTACACCAGGTCTGTTCGAGTTAATATTTCATAGAAAACCACAACATTAGGGTGATTTGCACTCCTACCGACAGATTTTATTAGATACAAATGCTCACAAGCGTAACTATAACCCAGATAGTCAAATTAAGGGGACAAAATCGTATAAATATCTACATATTATCAGGAAATTATTCAATTATGATCCACACTCGTTCATAAGGGGTAGAGGTTTATTGAAATCAATCGATTGCCGTGAAAATATTTATCAATATTGGGATAATTCTAATGAGTTGGTGGACAGATTGAGGTTGCTTATATCTTCAACAAGTGCTGGTCATAACAACCATCAAAACGAGATTATATCAATTATTGAAGAGTTGCGAGAAGCCAAGATTATTAAGTAATATGAGTATAAATAAATTTGGGCATTCCTCATTTGGTAATAGTCGGTCGAAACCGAAAACAATGCTAGACCGAAATAAAAACCTTAATTTAAACGAGAAAAGAATAATTAACCTAGCTGCTCCTATAGAAGACGATGATGCCATTTCGAAAGTATTCTTTTTCGAAGAGTTTAATAAGATAAAAACTAAATTAGAACATCAAATCAGAGAAATAAATACAATCCTGAATAATAGTTTTGAAAATGATGTATCGATTCTTGAGGAATTAATAGATCGGCGAATAAAAAGTGAATGTGGGGAGGAATTAAGTAATATAAACAACTATTTATCTATTATTGAGGATTATTTGATGCGTTTCGTTGTGTTGAATCAACATGCTACGGAAAAAGATGTAGAAGTGCTAAAAATAAAGTTCCCTACTATAAAAGCATTAACAAAATGGATAACAAAAGAGCTATTGTAGAAGAATTACATAAACAAGCTAGAAAAAATTTTAAACGAAGACGTGTTATTATTAAAGGAATCGATGATTTATGGCAAGCTGACTTGGTGGTAATGACTCAGTATTCAAATAGTAATAATCATTATCAGTATCTATTAACTGTAATCGATACATTTTCAAAAAAAGCATGGGCTTAAGAAGTTAAAGATAAAACTAAAGAAAATGTCACAAATGCAATGGCTAAGATTTTAAATTCAAGTAGCCGAATACCGAAAAACTTGCAAACAGATGATGGAAACGAATTTTATAATACTAACTTTAAGAGATTATTACAAACAAAAAATATAAATCATTATTCAACATTTTCATCATTAAAAGCATCTATAATAGAGCGATTCAATAGAGCATTAAAAGGAATGATGTGGAAAGAATTTAGTTTTCGGGGAACTTATAAGTGGATTGATATCTATAAAAATTTAGTCAATGTTTATAATAATACTATTCACAGGACCATCAAAATGACTCCAAATGAGGTAAATTCCTCGAATGAACAACATACTGCACACAACAATTTAAAAGTATTTCATAGACCAAAATTTAAAATTAATGATGAGTTTAGAATAAGTAAATATAAACATGTATTTGAAAAAGGGTATACACCAAATTGGACAACAGAAGTTTTTAAAATAAAGTCAATTAAAACCACAAACCCTACAAAATATATATTTGAAGACTATCAAGGTAATGCAATTAAGGGAGGATTTTATGAATATGAACTTTTGAAAACTAAACTCCCTCATGTATATTTAATTGAAAAAGTTTCAGTCGTCGAAACAATAGAGTTTATGTTAAATGGTTAGGATTCTCTTCTGAACACAATTCCTGGGTGGATGTCAATGATTTAAATTAATAAAGTAAATAAATAAACAAATAAATAGAAAAGTGTTTTAATAATTATTTCAGTTAAGTATTTAATGATAGCCTATCAACATGTCGATTACATTAACAATAAGTGGTAATTCATCTATACTGATTGCAAATTGTTTCCCTCCCATAGAACTCAAACAAGATTATGCCTGTGGGTTAATCAATTTTGACTCATATCATACAATTCCAAATGTGGACAAAGAAAACAATTTGTTTCACATTGGATCGAATATTATTGAGATACCTGTTGAAACATATGAAATGCATGATTGAATTGTCTCAACTATAATTACTAAAATATATGACCCTTCAAATCAAGGGTATATTGATATAAGCGCTAACCCTAATACATTTCTAACTGAAATTATGAGCTTTAAGGAAGAAGTAAATGTTGATAAAGAATGCTCAATTGGTCCATTACTAGATTTCAGTAGAAGAGTAATGAGCCGGGGTTCGTTCATTACTCCGACAATCCAGTGGATATAACAAAAATAAACACGATATCTGTTGAATGTAATATCATCAACGGATCATATATAAATGAACTATCTGTGCATACAATTCATCAGTTTTCGCTTAGAGTTAGTACAGGATATAAAATCTCAGAAACACCTGCTAATGTTATATATTTACCAGTTAATACACGCCAAATAAGCAGTCTAGTTCTTAGAGTTGTTGATCAAACTGGTAGCTTGGTTAATTTTCGTGGAGAGAGCATATCAATAGGACTGCATTTAAAACCTATCTAAAAAATGATAATTTTTAATAAAAAGCCACCACATACAGATTTTTTGAATACTTTTCAATCGGCTTCAAAAGTATTGGCTATAAAACAAAAAATCTACACTCTAAAGGAGTAAAATCTCCTGTTCAACATACAATTGATTTAACCCCCGCAAATAAGGAGTTCCTAATAAGTCTAGGATATAGTTTCAAAAATGAGTGACATAATAAACGTTTTGTCCAAACCCATATTTGATAATAGTATAATAAAAAAGGATTACCATAGCTACATACCATATCTGCAATCATTTCAAAACAATGATGAAATTCGGATCCCTATACAAAATCAAGACCTATATGTGTTGCCTAGTGAGAGTATTTTATACATTGAGGGATTCATATCAAATAGTAATTCGCAAGTTTCAAAAACTGTGCAGCTGCTTAATAATTGTATGGCGTATTTATTCGAAGAGATTCGATATGAAATTAATGGCATAGGAATTGATCGCACTAGAAAGTTGGGTACTGCAACAGCAATGAAAAATTATGTATCAATTAACGAATTTGAGAGTAAAAATCTAAAAAATGCAGGGTGGTGTCCATTTGAAAATATTGGCCTAAAGACTGGACATTTTAATTTTTGTATACCGTTGAAAAACCTGCTTGGATTCGCTGAAGATTTTGATAAAATTATTGTTAATTGTAAACATGAATTAATCTTAATACGAGCCAAATAAGATGATGCTGTTATGATGTCAACTACACCATCAGAAAAGCTTTTATTAAAACTTTTAAATATTACATGGAAAGTGCCACATGTTCAAATTTTAGACTCGTATCGGTTAACTATGTTGAGAACAATTAATAGCAAACAACCTCTAAACATTTCGTTTAGAAGTTGGGATGTTTATCATAACCCGTCTCTACAGGAAAGCACTAATATCCTATGGAATGTCAAACTGGTTGGTGAACATGAAAGACCTCGCTATATTATTTTAGGATTTGAAAATGAAAATAAATTTACACATTTTGACTTATTGGATGTTAAATTTCACCTCAACTCCATTACATATCCATATGATGATCTTAATATTAAATATGATCAAAATCGGTATGCTCTATTATATGACATGTATTTGAAATTTCAACAAAGTTACTATGGACGCACTACCCAACCACTTTTATCAATGATCAATTTGTTCAACATGCTCTAATAATTGTTTTAGATGTTACACATCAGAATGAATCTATAAAAAGCGGTCCCATCGATATTCGGATTGAGTTAAAATTTCACAAGGCCGTATCTGCCAACACCGCTGCTTATTGTATACTCATCCATGATAAAATGTATGAATATACAAATGTTGTCAAAAAGATTTTTTAGAAAAATAGTAGTAATTTTATGAAACTACGCACACACACACACAAGTATATTACGCATTGCTAACCACGCCAAAATATGGAGAAAAATATAAATAAAAAATTTAAAATTTTTAAATAAAAATTGTTTTTTCTATTTTTATTTAGACCAATTTGAAACTATATGGTTTGCTGGGTAGAGCTTTTATGGTCGTTTTAATAAGTACAACAAAGTACACTTATTAAAACGACCATAAAAGCTCTACCCAGCAAACCAAAATTGTTTTTATTTATTTGAAAAAGCTTTATTTGACAAGACAAAGTAAGTACTTACATTGAGCCAAGTAGCTCTTAGCTTTCTGAATGTATGTATATGGATGGATCTGACTGTGTCGGTATGTATTTTGTAGTTTGTTGATATTCCCATGTACAAACATATGTGTAAGTATGTACATACAAACTTATACCCTAATAAAAAGACAAATAAAATGTTCAATAATGGAAAATCATGAGTTCAATATTAAGATAACCGTTAGTTAACAATCTGTCCCCGATCGGGTGCCCGACAGGCTCGTTTTTCAGACGAGAAAAAAAGGGGGCGGTACTACAAGTTCCCATCGACTCCTTTGTGTAGACGAGAAAAAAGGCGGTTGGGGGTTGGGTTGGGGCTTGGGATTGGGCGGTACTACAGGTGTCCAACTGCTACTTTTTGTAGACGAGAAAAAAGAGGAGGGTGGGGTGGTGGGGTGGGGGGATTGAGGAGCAGTCGCTCGATTAGAAATCTATGGGACTTTTTAAAACGGCTCGGGTGAAGTCTAGGACTCATTAGAAATATGAGGGGACATTTAAAAATTTGCCGCCCTTTAAAAATGAAGGGCCCCCCAATTTAACGATCCTCCTCTGAACGAAAAGCTCTGCTGAAAGCAAAAAGCTCTAAGCTTTTTCTTATACATCGGCCAGAATAGAAACAAAAAGCTCTAAGCTTAAGAACGTGCGCGCCTAAAAGTAGGCAACGAAATTGTTTTGCTGTATATATATGTGTGTCGGTGTGTATATACTTTTCCTTTCACCATTTGGTCTAGAACTGGTATTTACATACTACTATCGTGGAAATTGTGTTCTTCTCCTTTTTCTTCGCTAACTTCCAAACACGCTACACTTGGAAATATATCAGGACCTAACGCGAATGCTTTCCAGAAGTCAACTCCGAAGTAGGCTTCTTGAAGTAGCGAAGGTACAAGATAAAAACGAATAGTATTGGTGGTATTTTTGAAAGTCACGGGTAAAGAAATCTAGCCTAATACTTTTTGCTTGTTACCACCTGCTGTATATACGGAAGCCTGCAGTGGGTGATACTTCAGATTATTGGATTTTAGAAATTCTTCACAATCTTTCCCCAGAATAGAAACGTTAGCTCCAGAGTCCAGCAATCCTACTAAAATTGTTTTCTATTTTCACCCTTACTACAGGTCTTTCATCTTCGGTAAGGAGAATCGTACTACTCTGAAGAAGCTTTCGCTCTTTTACACGTTTGGTATATCTTTTACGGCACTTTAAAATATTTTCCGAAGCCGTGAAATTGGATTGATGGTAAAAATGTCTAGATCTCACTAGCTCATAATTCGGTTCTCTGTGTTCGAGACAGGTGGAATTGCGGCCTGGCAGGCAACATCCCTACGAAATGACTTCAAAATTTTTACTGGCTTGGAAACTACACATGAAGAAGCTGGGCTATTTGAATCTGATCCGGTTAAACTATCTGTACTACCAGGGAACGTTACTATGACCTTCGGAGGTTCCTGCGTAGGAGTGCTACTAACATTTGGGACTCGCCATTCGTGAATGCTCCAACGACTGGTTCAGCGCACGAGACGACTCGAGCACTGGCTGATATGGGGGCTATAGCCCTGAAAAAATTGGATCAAAACAACCGTGCAATGGCGCTGAACCCGAAATGAAGTTTTGTTCTGTGTTATAGCAACTCAGTTTCAAATTTTCAACACACCCGTACTTTTTTGAATTAAAAAAGATTACATCTCAAGACATGGAGTACATATCCTTCAAAGAAATCTGCACCTCAAATGCCGACACGACGAGCTTCCAATGTTAAACGTTATTATGTATTGTGGCGAATCTTCACATCACTAAATAAATGCACAACAACAAAAACATTAAAGCAAGCTATATAAACACATTAACCATCATTTACCAAGTACATACAAGGCAACGAAGAGATAACTCACACACAGATGTAATCATCAGCCGAAGTAGTACTCACATATACACACGCATATAGCTATGCGAGAGACTATAAACTACAAATGTACATGTATTTATATGGCTGGTAACCAAGCATGAATTACGAGAAGTTACTAGACCTTAGCAGAAATGGATGGACGAGACAACAGAGAGTATAAAAGCAGCGAAAGCTGAGTAGTCAGTAATCAGTTTGATTTAAACACGCAATTGGTTGTGAAGTATAAGTGTTATTGTGAATTACTCTAATAAAGACCATTTTGCATTATTGAATATTGGAGTTATTTATTCAACAGTTTAGCGATTGGAACGTTAGCAGAAGGTCGCAAATAGGAGGAATTTCACTAAATTCGTTACAATTGGTGTCAGAAGAGGAATTGTTGAATAAATTCCGAATATTTGGAATACAACAAGGACATGGCAAAGAGGAGTGAATTGAAGATCCAGCAACTGAAGGAGGAGTTGGAGAGCCGTGGATTGAATACAACCGGCAAATAAACTCGAAATTCAGGCACGACTACGAGAGGCAATGGAAGCAGAAGGAATTAACGTGGAAGAGTATGTCTTTTATCTTGATGGCGACGAAGCAACAACAAAAATTGAAGAGAAAAACGAAACATCGCAGAAAGTTACGAGCACAGACTTGAACATGGCTGCAATATCTGCACAAACATCGACAGTAACATCCAAGATGGAAACTCAACTGGAAGAACAGAAGACATATACGGCATCCCAACTAGAATCGCAGGAGACACCCATAACATCCAAGATGGAAGAACAAGAGGAGCGCTTATCATTACAGGTGGCACAAATGTCTTCGCAGTTAGAAGCACAGGAAGCAAGGCTAACATTAAAGCTGGAAGCGCAGGATGAAAACATCGCCCAATTTCAGGCAGAAGTCGATGATTTAAAAGGTCGAAGGTAAAAACTCCATCTTTTGGCGGCTCTGTTCGAAGACGTCAGCAGTGAACAACTGGGTCAGAATATAACCGCGGTGGATATGCCTGTCGTAAGAGGCGACTAAAATACCAGGTTAAAGGGGCTGTGTAGCGCAACGCTTCAGGTCGCCAGAGCAATATATAGCTTCTCCAAACCCAACTGTCAACCTCACCTATCCGCGGCGAGTCCTGTTTCACTAACAGATGAGGCTCTGGCTACCCCAAGCTCCAGATGGAACTTGGGGGTGGGGAGGGAGGGTTGGAATGAAGGTTTAACGTGGCCATATAAATCGTTCCCGAGACGGTCGGGCTAGCACCTTAATGGTGCTGTGTTACCGGAGCGTACCGGATCTGTATCCGGCAAAGGACCATCACATCGATAACACTCCCCAAAGCCTTTGGGGAGCAACCTTATCGCTACAACAACAACAGCAACAGGGTAAAAATCGAGAGTTTTATAAATGGCATACGGGACGTGGAAACGAAGCGAGCGACATATGCAAACCAAAAATCTACATTCGCAGAAACGGTATCACATGCATTGACTCAGGAAACTGCCTCCCTATTGAGTAAACCAGCATACAAGGCTCATCGTGTGGAAGTAGAAAGACCAAAGTGGGTAGACACAATTTTGGAAGCATTGAAGGGTATGCAGCAGAAGAATAATAATGCAGTCAGATGCTTTGAGTGTGGAAAGTCAGGGCACATTGCGCGTTATTGCAACACCAATCTTAACAGTTCCAACAATGTGGGTGGTCGTAAACGTAGAGCTGAAGGAGAGGAGCAAATCTCCAAGACCACTCAATCGTTGAACTAAAGCGCGTCAGCCGCAAGGGGCGACAGCTGGCTCCCGCAATTGAATGCCCCATAATCTCTATCTCGCAGATTGGAAGAAGGTCGAGCAATCTTACTGACGGAGGACATGTGGATGGATAGGAACGTTTACTGACTGTAGATACGGGTGCATCTTATTCCATCATTCGATCAGATTTAGTCAACAAGAAGATCACACCATTGCTTGGAGCAAGATTTCGTACAGCCACGGAGAGGACACCCAGGTAATTGGAGAAGTAGCATGTGAAGTAGCAATTGGGAACGTCACGGTACTACACAATTGTATAGTGGCCGAGATTATTTATTTCTTTATTTATTTATTAATTGGAGTGGACTTCTTAATCGACCAAGGCATCAAGATCGACATGCAAAGCAAGACGATGCGATATAAGAACATGGATGTGCCACTTAAGTTCGGCTAGGAGAGAGGCTACAGCAGTAAACGAGTGAAATACCACCAAAATCAGAAGCAGTCATCTGGGCGAAGGTTGATGGATATTGTGGGACAAACAAATTGTGGGTTGTCGAAGCAGCAAACAAATCAGCCCGAACGTACTCGTAGAAAAAACCCTGGCTATAACAAAACAAGATGGACGTATTCCGGTAAGAGTACTCAATGAGTTCAAGTCACCACTCAAGCTGACCAGACGAGCTATTTTGGGAAGATGCCAAGAGGCTGAAGTAGTAATCAATTGTGAACAGCGCCAGGAAGACGTTTCACCTAGCAATATTGATCTTTCAGATGACATCATGGCATGGGACTAGAGGGACTAGAGGAAAACTATCAGAGTAAGGGCCGCACCAAAGTTGTGAAACATCAAATTGACACTGGAGATGCGAGGCCGATCCGTCAACCTCCTTGTAGTGTTCCACTAGCGAAGCGGGAAGTGGTGAGTCAAATCATACAAGAAAGGATGGAAAATGAGGTTTTGCGTGGACTACCGCAAGCTGAAGGACGTCACAAAAAAGGATAGCTACCCATTGCCTAGGATTAACGATACTCTGGACCAGTTATCTGGTACGAAATGGCTTTCCACACTGGACTTGAAAAGCGACTACTGCCAAGTGGAAGTGAAGGAGGAAGACAAAGAGAAAACAGCCTTCAGTGTCGGTGATGGTCTTTGGCAATTTACAGTGATGCCTTTTGGACTTTGTAATGTACCAGCTACTTTTGAAAGACCCACGGACCAGGTACTGAAAGGACTACATTGGAAAACATGCTTAGTGTACCTAGACGACATCATCGTATTGGGAAAGAATTTCGAAGAATATCTTAAGAACTTGGAGGAGGTTTTCCAAAGAATAGCTGGTGCTGGTCTGAAACTTAGTCCCAAAAAGTTTTCTCTGTTCAAGAAGCAAGTTACTTACTTCGGTCATAAAGTAACAACGAAGGGTTTGACCAAGACCACATAATCTTCATGAGTTAAGAAGTTTCCTTGGCCTGTGCACATATTACCGCCAAATTTTGCCAGCGTAGCCCATAGCCTCCACGAGTTTACAAGAAAAAATAAAGCTTTTGAATGGAAGAAGGAGCAAGAAGCGGATTTCCAAACATTGAAAGAGCGTTTGTGCACTGCCCCAATGTTGACATATCCGATTCCAGGAGCAACATTTATTGTAAATATCGATGCGAGTGGATATGCTATAGGAGGCGTTTTATCACAACTGTTCGATGGACAGGAGAAGGTAGTTGCATATTACAGCCGATCAATTGGAAGACCAGAGAGGAACTATTGCGTTAAATGGAGGGAGCTGTTGGCATTGGTAGAGTGAATTAAACATTTTCACAATTACCTGTACGGCCAGCGATTCCGCGTCAGGACAGATAACGCAGCGTTGAAATTGCTTCTGCAGTTCCGTTATCCAGAAGCACAATTGGCACGGTGGATCGAGCGACTACGAAGCTATGACTTTTCCATTGAGCACCGGAAAGGTAGTACTCATAGGAATGCCGATGCAATGTCACGAAGACCATGTAATTTGGAATGCAAACACTGTTCAAAGGCTGAGACTAAGGAAGACATCATAGATATCCGGCTTATGGCTATAATGCGTTTGGATGAATGTGACATGGAACAACTAAGGAAGTGTCAGCTATAAGATACAGATCTGCCACATGTTATGCGAGGGCTCGAACGAAACGAAAAACTAAATAAAGTTGAGTTATCAGCAGAGCGCCCTATTGCGAAGTCATATTGGGCACAGTGGAACAGTTTAGAATTTATATCCGGTTGCCTGCATCGAGTATGGGAGAGTGAGGATGGTTAACGCAAGAAGAAGCTGATATTTGTTCCAAGGAAAAGGATTCCCGACCTTCTCAGGAGCTACATAACGGGCCAAGTGGAGGTCATCTTGGAATTACGAAGACGCTCGAGAAGATTAAGCAGAGATTCTATTGCGTTGATTGCCATCAGTCGATCACTGAGTGGATTGCCAACTGCGAGGTTTGCAGCAGAGCAAAAGGTCCCAAAACCCGAAGTCATGGCCAGATGAAGCAATATAACTCAGGTGCGCCATTTGAAAGATCGCTACGGATATCGCAGGTCTATTTCCTACTAGCAACTGCGGAAACAAATATGTACTGGTGGTTATGGATTATTTCAGCAAATGGCCAGAGGTATACCCAATCCCAAATGAAGAAGCGGAAACAGTAGCAGAAGTGTTCATAAGCAATTGTTTTGCAAGGTATGGTGTACCAATGGAGTTACATTCTGACCAAAGGAGAAATTTTTAATCAGCGGTGTTTCAAGAAATGTGTAAGAAATTGGGCATTCGAAAAACTCGGACAACTGCATTGCATCTCCCGTCCGATGGTATGGTGGAACGATTCAATAGAACATTGGAGGAGCACTTAAGGAAAGTAGTGGACAAGTTCCATCAAGAGTGGGATACATGCATACCATTATTCTTGATGGCTTACCGATCGGCAGTGCATGAGACAACGGGCCTAACGCCCGCAAAAGCAGTTTTTGGCAATGACCTTCGACTTACAGCTGATTTGGAAATCCATTGGTGCCTTGGAAGAAGAGATGAGAGAAATACACGATCTTGTAAGGCATCGAACAATAATTATGAATGACAAGATGAAAACCAGGTACGATAAAGCAATTAATTCGGAAGGTTTTCACGAAAAAAAGGTTTGTCACCGAAATTGCAAAATTGCAGTGCAATTGGGAAGGCCCATACAAAGTTGTAAAACGCATCAACGATGTAGTTTACCGCATACAAACCATTGGCAAAACACGAACCAAATTTAAAGTGGTTTATTTGGAAAGGATGGCAGCGTTTAGATCAGGAAATTTGTGTGATAGGGACGATCCAACTTAGGTGCAGGGCAGTGTGGCGAATCTTCATATCACTAAATAAATGCACAATAACAAAAACATTAAAACAAGCTACATAAACACATTAATCATCATTTACCAAATACATACAATGCAACGAAGAGATAACTCACACACAGATGTAATCATCAGCCGAAGTGGTACTCACATATACACACGCATATGGCTATGCGAGAGACCATAAACTACAAATATATATATACATATATGGCTGATAACCAAGCGGAAATTTCGAGAAGTTACCAGACCTTAGGAGAAATGGGTGGACGAGACAACGGAGAGTATAAAAGCAGCGAAAGCTGATTAGTCAATAATCAGTTTGATTTAAACACGCAATTGGTTGTGAAGTATAAGTGTTAGTGGAGTTATTTATTCAACAGTTTAGCGATTCGAACGTTAGCAGAAGGTTGCAAATAGGCGGAATTTCACTAAATTCGTTACAGTATTAATGTATCTTCGATATTTATTAGGTTACTAAATTAATTAATTTTTACTTTATAAAATACAAGAAATTTTAAATTAAATTAGTACTTGTTCATGAACATACTATTAACTCAGTATTTTATATACAATCTCATCCTAAATTTTCAACATCTCTTGACAAAAACATTTAGCAATAACGATAGCATTTCCCAATATCATCTTAATACTATAAAATAAAGACCTTAGGCAGATAAAGTAAGAACTATATACTTCCTAAAAAGTTGTATCTCACTTTACATTAAACTGCTTTGGAATATAAATATATAAATACATACATTAAAATATGCATACAATACAAAACGGTTCCTTATTTATATATCATAAACAAAATTAATGTTGCGACCATTGGATATTTTTCAAATCAATTGGTTCTTGCACCATCTCCCACAATGGAGACATATCACGTAAACGTTCGACATGTTTGATGCATTTATCTGCATATAATCAACCTCGTCAATGGTGGTAGAATGACCAATACCAATCATATACAAATTTAACAATAAATAACTTTCAAGTTAACTACACAACACCGCACATAGGTAGATTTTACGAATTTATGCGGCCAAAATTGAAAATTTTAAAATTGGTGCAAATACAAAATCCAAAATCGCTCTACGTTTATAATAGGCCGGGCGATAATAAACCGGTCTTCTCGGCTTTTGTAGACAACCGGGTGCCCCTGCCGCTAGTCGAAACTTATTATTCTCCCACTTTTTCGATTTTTTATTTTTTACGTATTTTAAGTAACCCATTTTTAAACGTCAATATTTTTAGTTTTAAGACAGTTATCAAAGTAAACAAAATGGATTCAAGTGATTCAGGTAAATATCATTATTTATTGAAGAAATCGTCAACCTAGCATAATAAAAGACCCACCATTTTGAAGCTTTTAAGCATATTGCGTTTTCTTGAAAAAATATTGTTAATTTTTTAATTCAAAAGCATTTTAGTTATATTATCGCCTCCGATCGCCTCAAAATTTTTATGCATTTTAATAGTGGGTAGTCTTTTCTTATGGTTCTGATGAAAATCAGCTGCGGACAGCTGCGGCTGGGGTAAAAAAAGATACATTGAAAAAATGTCAAAACACATTTTTTTTTTTCATTTTCATCGAAGATTCTCCTGGTTCATCTGGAAAAAATTAGTTACCCGTCAATTTCTCTACGGAAAAATGCAAAGCCAGAAATTATCAACAATGGATGAAAAATTGGCATATTTGGAAAATTACCTGCTTTCGTCTTATGGTGACACAGAGGAAAATATAAAACAACTAAAGGTAAATATTAATTACTTCAAGACTGCCATGAGGCAAAAATGGTCTGAAGCACATAGAACAGAAGACAGATTCATAAAACTAAACCAGTCATGGCTTAATGGGACATTTGAAATCCCTATCCAAGACCAAAATCGTCCTGGCCGCCCTTCAGGATCATTTATAGAGTCAAGTGAGAGAAGCAAGCGTCGCAAAACTGAAGTGATTAGCTCGGCCGTAGACGATTCCATTTTAATTCATGCTGCTCAGTCAATTTTGAGAGCTAAGGGACTTCGAAACGCATCCGAAATCCTTAAGGAAATCACCAACAATAGCACAGAAGTACAAAAATGCCTACAAGTCATCAAGTGAGCTCGGTAAACCCAACATATTAACGCCTCAAGAAGCGTTGGCGATGTTTATAGAGGCCGACCTTACACTACAGCAATACGAAATCATGCGCGAGACAAATAAGTCACTTTATCCATGCTACGAAAAATTATTAGATGCCAAAAAAGAATGCTATCCGCCTGAACAACTCATAAAAGTGACGAGTCTGTATGCAGAAAGCACTTTGCAAATTCTTATTGACATAACTCTTATGCGCCTTTCAATGTAGTTAGAGGAAGTACTTGTAACTATTAGCGAAGAGCATAGAAAAACTTTAATTATTATAAACAAATGGGGATGTGATGGCTCCCAGCAAGTGAGATATAAAAATTCCTGCCGACTCGGATGCCAATATATTTTTGAGCTCATTTGTCCCTTTACAAATATATTATGGCAAAAATAACAAAACAGTTATTTGGGAGAATCCTTCTCCATCATCCCATCGGGTTTGTCGGCCGATAAGTCTCAGATTTCTGAAAGAAAACTATGATGTGACCAAAGAAGGAATCAAATACGTGGAAGAATCGGTAAAAAATTTGACTCCTACCAAAATCGAAATAAATGGAAATAAATTTACCTACAAGCACATTTTCAAGATGACTATGATTGATGGCAAGGTTTGTAATGCTGCCACGGACATTAAGTCTACCAATCAATGCTTTATTTGTAAAGCCACATCAAAAGACTTTAACGATCTAACCAATATCTGTACTGCATGCCAGAATCAGAAATTTTGAGAGTGTTTTGCACTTGGCCTATAAATTAAAAGTTAAAAAATACAGACAGAGAAAAACCACTGAAGAAAAAGACTTGGAAGTGGCCGCTAAAAAAAAATCCAAGACAGATTTGAAAATGAGACCTGGTTACTCATTGACATGTACAAGACCAACTACGGTAATACAAATGATGGAAACACCAGCGTAGATTTTTTGAGAACCCCCAATTGACTTCCGATATAACTGGTGTGAACTTCGATTTAATTTACAGACTGAAAGTAATTTTAGAAACTATTTCCAGTGGATACATTATTGACGTTAAAAATATGATGAGTATGCCCTGGATACCGCCAAATTATATGTAAGGCATTATTCTTGGCACCCGATGACTCCTACTCTGCACAAAGTGCTCATACATGGTGCTGCAATAATAGAAAATGCACTTCTTCCAATACTGTCGGAGGAGGCTCAAGAAGCTCTTTCGCAAGTACCGCGAAGATTACGTAAGAAAAATTTCCCGCGAGCAGTGTAACCGCGACATATATAATAGACTATTATTGAGCTCTGATCCTCTCATTAGCAGTGTAAGTACAAGACAAAGAAGGAAAAAAAGTGTCTAAATCGCTCTCCCCGGAATCTTTAGATATGCTATTAGACACTAAACCTGACTCCGCTTTATCAGAATCCTCGGACAATGAGGATCTGGAGTAATGAATAACAATAGTATTTAAAATAAATTATAAATATTTAAAACTATAACAGGAAGTTAATTTTTATTAGCATTTAGAATTTCGCTACTATTTTATTGATCGCAACTGTACACAATAAGGTATTTTCTTTAATAAATATTTAAAATTTTAACAGAAAGTTCATTTTTATTACCAATTATGTCATTTAGAATAGTTCTAGCAGTTAAAATAATTTTGGCCGCATAAAACCTTAAAATCTACCTATGTGCACCGGTTTGGAGACTAAAACTATATCCGCGCAAAACACTTACGTTCAAAATTTTTTTGTGGGCAAAACGAAATCAAAATTACAACAATTTTCAATTGAAAATTTTCAATTTCTTTTGCATATATCTCTTGACAGATACAAAATATTTTACCTCCGCCTTCGGATTATTGTTGTGGAGGTCAATACGCATCTTTTAACACCTCTCTCAATATTTAAAATTTGGAAGCATATTATCAGTGTCATGCTGTCGTATGAATACCAAGAATCGATTCGCTGGAAACGTTGAAGAAATGATTCAGCTGCTATGAATAAATAAATAATAACAATAAATTAAATATATATCATTAAAAAATCAGCTAATTACCTTTCTTTTCCGTCAAAAATGTCTTTTTCCTCCAGCTTCATTGTCAAACCAACTTTTTCTTTTTGCGTTTTGGATTTGTTGACAAAAAATGCATGTGAAATTTTTCTTCTTCCATCACTTTTGACAGAAGAAATTGAAAGATCGATTGACAGTTTATGGACGATCGGCATCAACAAAATACACAGGAGGGTTGCATCTTCACTTCTGCTTCTACCTAGTAATTGTAGTCTTCACTGTAGTTTTATTTGACATGTAATTTTTTCATATTGAAAAAACTATAAAGTGGGACTAAGTACATGCCCAGTTGCAAATCTTCTACGTTTCGAGATTTAATTTTGTATGATAAAACTTGCAAGATTTAACGTTGAATCCTTCCTCGAATAAAGCTCTAAGTAGAGACATGCTATTAGCAGCCCATTTATCAGAAGATGTGCTATTCCTTGTACGATTTGAAAACGGCTTTGAATAACTTAGGACTACCAAAGGATACCAATTGGGTGGATTAATAACGCCCGTCGCGTGAAGCCTACAGGGACCATATACTCATCATTCGAATAAAGCTCTAAGTGGAGATATGCTATTAGCAGCCCATTTCTCAGAAGATGTGCTATTCCTTGTACGATTTGAAAACGGCTTTGCACAACTTAAGACTACCAAAGGATACCAATTGGGTGGATTAATAACGCCCGTCGCGTGAAGCCTACATGGACCATATACTAATTATTGCAAGAGGATAGTATGAGGCCATTTTTCCTTTCTCTAGGAGATCCCTCAACGATGGGACAAAATTGCAGTGGATGGAGTATTGTTGGAGAATTTGGCTGAAATAAATTATTTGTGAAGCACATTTGACACCAAGTTACCATGTTCTAATGCATGACTCAGCATTTCTTAATATTGTGGATGCAACGTCAAGATTCTTATAATGATATACACTATGACACCCACTCTATTATATGGAGTGGTTACCTGGCCAGTCCGATCAGCTCTAAGGCAAATTTGGTACCTTATCATCAAACATCTACGCTTGACATGTGTCTGCATAGTAAGGGGATCTCCGGACCCAAGAGACATTTGCTTATGCCACTAGAACAATTTCCGAACATCTTTCATGTGGAGTGTTTTTCGATAAGTGTAAGTATGGATATATGCAAATCTTCAACGCAGATACTCAAATGAGAAGATTAGTAAAATACAGGCAAATTCTTGGTATAGATACAATATTCACTTGTGTATAATATCCTGTGCAGTAGAGATATACGTCGCCGATTTTGGTCGTTTTTCGCACGCTGCCGCCGCCGAATGTCAAAAATATCGGCGCGGCGGCGGCGGTGCCCGGCGCGTTACTATATTTTCTACTCGTTTAAGACTGTTTAGGCCCTTTATTGCTCATGTCGAAAATTGGTCGGATATGGTCGAAAGTGGTATCAACGGATGCGCATCACTGCCAGTTATAAGAAACTAATTGCGAAATTAACTCTTTCAAACTGTTCAAAAGTTATTTAAAAAACAGGCGCTTCGATGTCAGTTTAACACGGACTTTGCATCACCCAATTCACCAAGTTATTAAAACAAAACACTAAAGGAAGTGTTATATAATAAATTTATATGCTCACTGAATATTTTTTTTTTTTTCAAAAAATTAATAATGAACAATGAATTCAAAAAAAATGATCCAAGGCGAACATGTTGTCAAGTTGTTAAAAAAAAGCAAATTACCTGAAAAAAGTGCCGATTTAAAAAAAATTTATATCTCGATTGGCTAAAAGAATAAGCGAAATCAGTTATGCAAAATCGTTTAGTAGGTTCTAGTGTCATAAACACTCTTTTGAAATGATTCTTACTTCATACTTAAGTTGAGGATATATGTATGTACGTATTAGAAGGGTTTGAAAAATCACATGGGCCTACATTCAAACATCTGTTGTTTATTGTGGTGAAGCAAAAGCTAGTATGTGCTACTGCCCTAACGTCGACGACTGTCCACTGTCGAAATAGTCTGAAAACTGAAGCTACGCGGTCATCCATAACGAGCTCTTATATCATAAGGCCGGAAAAGAGCAGTTAACATATTTCAACTTAAAATGGGTCGACTTTCATTCTATAATATCGGTATGATTTAACGAAAACTATTGAAATCAATGTTTTGAACACAAACGTCTGCCAAGTTTGGGCTACATTTTAAAAATTTTATCCAGGGTCCTAGTGAAATTTTAATTATGTAGATGCGCCGAGGAGTATACAATTTTAATCCGGGAGACGAGACATCCACTTATACTGTTTATAATTTAGAGGGCGGCATCTTTGGCCGAATAGTTACTCCCTAACATTTCAAGGTGTTTTTCTGGTGTAGCTCTGCAGCATAGCGCGACAAAAACATCCGTTAGAAAGTCTTCGGAGCTACACCTAGAGCTTCTAGGAAAGTGACGTCGACGAAGGTATGAGTTGGAAGTCGCAGTCCTATGGCTTCTGTGGTATATGGTGTGAGGGTCAGGAGGCGTGGTAGCGGCTGGTGGTCGGGATTGCAACTGTTCGCACATCGGGAATTGTAGCTCTTAAAAACAGCCCTGACGCCCTGTGCCACGACAGTCATGAGTGTTAATAGACCATTAATAGCAACCGTAAGTCGCCTTTGTGCGTGACCGCCAAGGAGCCACAAATGATTTAAAGAAATTGTGTTCGCGGTGATTATTAGGAGTTAACCCCAGGTGAAACTACGCTTTGCCCGAGATATACAGACAAAATTGTGACCATTTTATGTATCTCTTCAGCAGATGCAGCAGTACCAATTCCAAACCCCCTGGGTAAGGTTCGAAGCCTCTCTAGAGTAAGTGAACGAGGGACAATCCCTCCGCAAGGAGCTACTCCTGAAAATATTTGAGTAATCTGCGAGATTTTGAAGCAAAAACCCGGATCTTTCCGAAATGGGAAAAACGTTGATTTCCTTAATTACATACAAACAAGACATTTCCTAAATATTATTTTTCTGAAGAGAAAAATCAAGCTTTTTAAAGTAAGAACACCGGCGTACCAGGCGCGCCGCTCACACCGCCGCCGCCGGTATATAATAAAACCTACGCCGCCGCCGCCGATAAAGTGATCGGCGTAAACCTCTACTGTGTGGCACCACATACACATAAGTATGGCACCTGCAAAAATTTACTTTTTTATTTTTAGTTTACTGAAAATTTTGGACATTAATTCGCCTTTGAAAGAGTAATAACGTCAATAGCATTAATTCCAAACTTGAAAGAATGTTATTAGATAGTATTAGTCGTCTACTACATTACGATTTTAAAAGTTTTAATAGCACTTATTAATAAACCAAAAAAAGCGCCACAGGCGAAAATGTGGAATAAAAAATCGGGCAATTTCTATCGCGGTTCAGCTCGTCCTAAAATATCTTCGGAGGTGATCGCGCCTTACATTTATTTTTATTTTTTAAAATGTCTTTATCAATAGGCAAATAAAAACAAAAAAAAAAATGTTAAAAATGTCTCATCGTATTTTAAGTTTTCCAAAGAGATCTAATGACAATTTACGATAGTTATATTGACGCTATTACACGTCACCAAAATTCCGAGCAAAATTTTTTATTTTTTCACAAATGTTATAAAAGAAGCTATCAAGACTAAAACTTGGACCCTAATCAGGATTTTTGTACTGAAAGGTAAAACTCTCAGTACTATTTAAAAATTTTGTTTGCTATTTGGAAATGAGCTTGAAAACGCTGTGATGCACATTCGCATCCGCGCCTATGACAAGCCGTCCTCTGCACCCTTTTGATCCTAGCCTTTTGAACTCCTCTGGTGGGGCTTCCACGTCATGGGCCATGTCGCAGGATGTTAGGATAAGTGACTACCGCTAGGGCTTCGGTGCTGAAGTTAGATAGCATGCACGAGTATAGGCGTTTATTTACCATGACTGTAGCTCTAACCCTGTTTTCCGTCTTTGCGTAATAAACGCTGAATCCGCGAGCACTGAGTCCAGAAACCTTTCCTCCAGATGACAGCCATGGCTCTTGTATCAGCGCCACATCAAACGAACCCTCCTCAAGAGTCAGGAGGAGCTCACTCGATGCCACTTTACTGTGTTGGAGGTTTATCTGTAAGACGCGCAGCGTCATTATCCGCCGCTGCGATCACGCAATACATTTTTTCCGCTGTTATTAATTTGGAGGATGTAGTTTAGCATATTAACACTTGTGTCTTTGCTGTCTTTTCTGAGGTACATGCCTTTCCAGTACTTATATTTTCCTCTTCGATCCACGTTGCAGATTTTGAGGTTTGTTTCCCGACATTCCGGCTAATTCGCCTCCTGGTTCTTGGCCTGGACCGTTAACCCTACCTCTTCTGCCTCTTAAAAGCAGGCTTGTCAGGTTCGATCGCTACCTCTTGCCTCTAGGGGCTTCTTCCTCTTCGATGCGGTTGCATAATTGAGGGTTGCTCGCAGCAAATCTTTCGTCTGTGAACTGTCTTCGACATTCTTCCACTGTCTCACGGGCCCATGCCAAGTGATCGCTCTCACCGTTGGTTGGGTGAAACACTGCGCCCAAATGCTGCATAATTCTTAATGCAGCCCGATATTTTGGGAGGGTTCTCCTAAGCACCCTAACTCGTTTCTCCCGTTCTAACATTAATTTTTTGTCCGGGCGAGTATGCCGCTCCTTTACCGAGCGCACTAACTGCACACTATCATCGCTATCCGCGTCCGAGTCATCGCTGATAGCGATTTCCTCTTCCCCGGCTTGTGACGCCATAGCCTTTTCCTTCGCATCCTTACTTTCTCTAAAAGTTTTTGAGTTCATCTTTATCGTACGACCACCTGCCAACAAGGCGGGCTCAGCGGTCTAATGTTAAAAATGGGGATGAAAACCGTCCGCCACAACAGCGCCTCTTGCTGTGGTAAGGCCATCATTACTTGGCGAGGCAGCCCGGTATCGGGAAGGCTCCGTTCAAATACAGTCGAAATGTCCCCTGTCTGCAAATCGTCCAATAGGCACGGTCCGCATAACACCCTGGATTAGGGGGTTGGCAGTTCTTGGTCACTGACATCCCGCCGCCCTCCTATGAAGCGAAACGGCTTAGATGCAGGCCCTAAACCGCTTTTGACTATAACTTAGCACACTTAATAATCGTTGGCTGCTGAATTGCATTTTTTACTCAAATTATAAATCAGAAAAAATAACAAAGCACATAGAGGGACTTAAGATCGTAAACTGAATAGAATACTTTGCGAATTGACTAATTGTTGTCTAAAATCTGCTTTGATTTTAAATTTGAAGTGAGAATTCCTAAAAACAAAAATATTTCTTTTGTTGATTCTACATTGTTTGATTTTCTACTACAATCAGTTTAATAGTCAAGAGTTCCCAAGGAAACGATACTGTTGTTTTGTCAACAGTATGCACAATGCTATTTCCAGTCAATTTTACTTTCATTCAAAACAACATGAACTATGAATTCTAATAAAATTGAAAGAGATACTTTAAAAATCAAGAGTGACGTTGAATTTTCACTTGCGGATTCTTTGGCTGAGTCTAGTGAAGTTGAAGAAGAAATTACCATGAACCAATTTCTAGATTTAATGAAAGTTTCCTGCACTCTGAATGATGTCATATCAGTTCATACGAATCAGTATGTAGTTTCAACTAGAAACATACCACCATTAAACACTCCAAGAGATGTACATTTAAAAAAAATGGTGGACAATAAACTTCATGATGTTTTAGGACTTAGATATAAAGACAAAGTGTTGGATTATCATATCTTGGAAATTTCTGGAACATCTATCAGGGGACATGCAAAAAATGACAACAATAGTTTAAGGCGAAATGCGAGCACTGACGGAATGGTAGTCGGCACGACTTCGAATAGAACGAAAAAAATAGATTCAAGAGTATTTCGTAGCGAGAACGCACAATCAAATTTGTTCAAAAGGCTAGATAACATCATTAATGAAGGCATGGTCGACTCAGTTCTATCATTTATTTGTCCGATACCAGTGTCTTCGGCTTTTCCAAATTTTAAACCTAAGCAAAAGAGGGAGCCAGGGAATTTTAAACCCTCTGCCTTAGAAAATTTGAATTTGCAACTTTTAAATGGTGCCACACGTTTTGTTAATATGGAAAGAGATATTTCTACGAATCGTAAAAATTATATAACTTACGATGATGCAAACCCTGTCAAGAAGATAATGAGTGCTAAAGGAGACAAAAAGGAGTAGAGCAATCACCTTTATTTAGTTTATTTTCTAACATTTGGCATATTTCAGATCAGAAGTTGTTATTCATGTTTGTGATGAGATAAAAAACATAACTAGAGACTTTCATTGCCCGCAAAAATTATTGGTTGACAAAATGGGATATTTCGCAGAAATTACAGCTGGACAAAAGCTAGATGAAATGGATATATCTGTGCATTGTGATATACAAATATTTGATTGGCTAATCAAATGGATGAAACAAACAGATTCTGCGGAATTATCTAGATGTAGAAAGCCTTTGTTTAAGGATGCGGAGAACGTACCACACTTGGATTCTAATAATGTAATTCCCATTCTAGTATCTGCCGAATTCTTACAAGTAAGAAAAAAAACTCCATCCGCTAAATTTGAATTGGGATTAGTAATTCATTAATTAGATCCTTCTTTTATCAATTACTACCTCAGTTGTTTTCAGTAAAAAGCAATTAAAAATTGGTTACTATGGAAAACAAATAAAAATAAAAATTAACAATTTTTTTTTCACATTATGTTTTGGGTAAACGTCCAGAACAGTGGTCGACTGCTAATACGTATCCAAAAATATCCGAGAGAGGGTAATTCTTTACTTTAGCTCACAACTGCTAATACGCATCCAAAAATATCCGGGAGGTGTCCAAAGGCGCGCTTTGAACCCAGGACCACGAATCCGTAAGCGGAAATTGAGAATTTTATTTCTTTTATACAAAGTATGCTTTTAGATTTTAAAAGAAAATTGTTTTTGTTTTTGTTTTTATCGGGCTATTGATAAATGATTCAAGGTTCGATGCGAGTTCATGGCCAGAACAATAATTTTTTTCTAATGATAATTATTATTGCTGATTTTTGATAGCCTTGTAAGTACTTATTATTGTAAAAAAATTTAATGAGCTGATAGGCCTTAGTTAAATAAAACACAATATTTAAAGTTGTGTTTTAGTTTTACTTCGTCGATATTTCGATTTCAGTCTGAAATCATCTTCAGGACTGTCAAACACAAATAGAAAAAAGGACTATTAGAATAATATTATATTTTGCATATAGGTATATAATAAAGCAACTTACACATATGCCTATGTTTGATCGACTGATCAGATGTTCAAAAATTAAGTATAACAAAGCATAACAACGAAAGTAAACAATAGAAAATACCGCAAGTGTAAACAAATTTTTGCAATAACAATAATACATAGGACAAAGAACAATAAGACAGAAAAAATGCATGAGCCATAACTATGGTGTTTAGTTGTTGTCATTGGATAGATTTTGAGCGGGATGTTGGCTGGACGCTGTTTGAATTTGCTGAGCACCGTGAAGCTTGCACTGCATTTTGTTGTTGTTTCAGCAATAGATGTCGATATGCATATGCACATTGGTCGGTGTCGCTTTTAAAATTCATTCTCTTATCATTAGGTGTGCTCATAATATGGAGCATTTCCAAAGTAAAACGCTTATTATAATGTTTCTCAATATCCAAGATAGAAACATTTTTGAAGTCAGGATAGTGACCAGTGTCCTTACAATGCGCTGTCAAGGCCGTCTTATTGTCCGAAGCAATGTTTCTAAGCTTTATATTGGACTTATGACCGGAAATCATTGTCTTTAGCTTTAATTTGGTTGTCCCCACATATACCTTATCGCATAAGTGGGACCCGTCACCGTTGCATGGAATTTTATAAATGATGTTGGATTTCTCATCTTTCGAGATTCTGTCCTTAGTATTGCTGTAAACCTGTCGTAACGTATTGTTATATGTGAACGCTAGTGTAATTTTCTCTTTATCATATAATTGCGATGTCTTTATTCTCTCCGATATTCCTGGAACATATACTATAGACTTGTATATTTTACTTTTCGTTTCACGTGTTGCCTCATCATTAGAGGTTCTAATTTTGAAATTTCGTATGAGTTTGTTGATGAGATTACTGGGGAATTCATTTTCTTCTAGAGTTTTCTTTATAATCGCAATATTCTTTCCATGGTATATTCTGTCGCTAATAGTGAGTACCCTACTGATGAAGTTTTTGGCTGTATTTAAAATTGTTTTCCTTTCATGGTGTGAGTTGTAGTTGATTAATCTTCCCGAAGCTGTGGGTTTTTTGTACCAGTCAAAATATATTTTATTGTTGTGCGTGTTTATTAGCGTGTCAAGGTATGGTAGTTGACCGTCTTTTTCGACCTCCACTGTAAATCTGATGTTCTTGTTGTAGCTGTTGAGTTCCTTCAGCATATTCTCTACTTCATCCGTTTTGACAATCGCAAATAAATCATCTACATATTTAGTTAGTAGGCGTGGTTTACATTTGGCTTCCATCTCAAATCTTGTTAGCAGCTCTTCCATGACGATGTCTGCTATGACCGGGGAGGCTGGGGAACCCATGGGCATTCCTGTCCGTTGTTCATATATCTTTTCATTGTATTTGAAATATCTATTCTCCTTTATACAAAATTTGACAATCGTTAAAAAAAGTTCCCTTGTTAACGTTGTGTACTCTTTTATTTCATCCCACTTTGAAGAAATGATTTCCAAGGCCACATCAACTGGAATGCTTGGGAACAGGGAGACTACGTCGAAGGACACCAAGCATTCATCATCATATATGTACGTGCCCCCCACTTTGTTTTTAAATTCTGTCGAGTCCTTAACATTATACTTGGACGACATAGTAACTTTTTCAAGAATTTTCACGACATATTTACATAAATTGTATGACGGGGAGTCAATCGAGGAGCATATAGGCCGTACAGGTATATTTTCTTTGTGGATTTTTGGTAATCCGTAAATTCTCGGTGTGTTTGCGTTTTTACATAGTAGAAATTTCTTTTCTTGGGCATCTATATTGCCATTGTTGAACATTCGTTGTACTAATTCATTGTTTTTCTCCTGTAATTTGTTAGTCGGATCGCGTTTTAAAACCCTGTAGGTAGAGATGTCGTTGACTACCGTCTGTATTTTTGAGTCGTATTCTTTTTTGTCCATGACAACCGTAACATTGCCCTTGTCGGCATTAAGTATGATTAACTGTTTGTTTTGTTTGAGGAACCGTTTTGTGTCTTCTAAGGTTTGGCATATAAATTTGTCTCGGAATGAAGTCGTCTTTTTCTTTAAGTGATCCTGTATTAGTGTCGTGAAATTATTTCTGGCTATTTCTTGCATATCTCTATCTTTTACAGTTTGTATGATGTTCTCCCCGTCTGCTATAAACTTAAACAATGGAAACTTCTCATTATCGGACGCAAGGGCGTATTTTGGGCCAAGGGATAATAGCCACTGTATGTTGTGTGGAATTTCTATCTGTGTTAGGTTTCGAAACCATTGTGGGACTACCCTAATATTTAATTTTTCCATTTCTTTTTGTCTTAGTTTTTCGTACTTGTTGGTTTGTGTCTTTTTGATATTGTTGGTAAGTTTGTCCAGCAGTACATTTTCACTGTCGAAAAACTTTTTTGAGTGATGCAAGTCAAGTATATGAGAAATCTCTGTTTTCATTTTTTCCGATTCCCTCTTTTTTTGTCTTAGGAGTTCATGTTTGATACATATTATGATGTTTAATAATTTTATTTGCACTTTGCTAATATATGTGGACACTCTGTTAGTGAACTTACTTGGTATCCTGCTGCTACTGGTGTTGTTGCTTATGATGTACATGATCGTTTTTGTTGCATCACTAATAAAATTCGGTGTTAGTCCGCTCCGCTTGCATCTCTCCAAAAACTTGGTCGACTGGGATAGTTTTGTAATTTGTTTTTTATTTAACTTGTGTTTTATTTAACTAAGGCCTATCAGCTCATTAAATTTTTTTACAATAATAAGATAATTATTATTATTATTTTTTTTTTTTTAATTTTTCTAAATTTGAAAAATTGTATTTTGTTTTTGCAATTGTAAGTAGAAAATGTTTCAGACAACCTGCCATAGCTGCGCAGATAGATCCATTTCGAAGGGTGCTAAGCTTTCATCATCAGTACGCTTTAGGTACGCTGCGCTAACCATTTAGCTATACAGCGGTGGTTTGTTGGACTGATAAATTGCTACTTCTATTCCTCTTTACCACCTATATTTAATCAGCGTTGCGCCATCTGTTGTAAGACACTGATAATGCTGGATTTTTGTTTATTGTCAATTACTTTTTTTGACATTCCCTAGTGCTCATGGTTTATTAACAATTGTTTTTGTTTTTATCGGCCTATTGATAAACGATTCAAGTTTCGATTCGAGCTCAAGGCCAGAACAATAATTTTTTTCTAATGATAATTATTGTTATTTTTTAATTTTTGTAAATTTGAAGAATTGTATTTTGTTTTTGGAAAAAACATTAGAAAAAAATTATTGTTCTGGCCTTGAGCTCGAATCGAACCTTGAATCATTTATCAATAGGCCGATAAAAACAAAAACAATTGTTAATAAACCATGAGCACTTGGGAATGTCAAACAAAGTAATTGACAATAAACAAAAATCCAGCATTATCAGTGATTTGCACCAGATGGCGCAACACTGAATAAATATAGTTGGTAAAAAGGAATAGAAGTAGCAAATTTGCCAGTCAAACAAACCACCGCTGTATAGCTAAATGGTTAGCGCAGAATGCCTAAAGCGTACTGATGATGAAGGCTTAGCACCCTTCGAAATTGATTTATCTGCGCAGCTTTGGCAGGTTGTTTGGAAAAAAAGTTTCTACTTACTATTCCAAAAACAAAATACAATTTTTCAAATTTAGAAAAATTAAGAAGTAACAATAATTATCATTAGAAAAAATATTGTTCTGGCCTTGAGCTCGAATCGAACCTTGAATCATTTATCATTAGGCCGATAAAAACAAAAACAATTGTTAATAAACCATGAGCATTTGGGAATGTCAAACAAAGTAATTAACAATAAACATAACTCCAGCATTATCAGTGATTTGCACCAGATGGCGCAACACTGAATAAATATGGTTGTAAAAAGGAATAGAAGTAGCAAATTTGCCAGTCAAACAAACCACCGCTGTATAGCTAAATGGTTAGCGCAGCATGCCTGAAGCGTACTGATGATGAAGGCTTAGCACCCTTCGAAATGGATCTATCTGCCCAGCTATGGCAGGTTGTCTGAAAAATTTTCTACTTACTATTCCAAAAACAAAATACAATTTTTAAAATTTAGAAAAATTAAAAAATAACAATAATTATCATTAGAAAAAAATTAGTTTTCTGGCCTTGAGCTCGAATCGAACCTTGAATCATTTATCAATAGGCCGATAAAAACAAAAACAATTGTTAATAAACCATGAGCACTTGGGAATGTCAAACAAAGTAATTGACAATAAACAAAAATCCAGCATTATCAGTGATTTGCACCAGATGGCGCAACACTGAATAAATATAGTTGGTAAAAAGGAATAGAAGTAGCAAATTTGCCAGTCAAACAAACCACCGCTCTATAGCTAAATGGTTAGCGCAGCATGCCTAAAGCGTACTGATGATGAAGTCTTAGCACCCTTCGAAATGGATCTATCTGCGCGGCTATGGCAGGTTGTCTGAAAAATTTTCTACTTACTATTCCAAAAACAAAATACAATTTTTCAAATTTAGAAAAATTAAAAAATAACAATAGTTATCATTAGAAAAAAATTATTGTTGAGGCCTTGAGCTCGAATCGAACCTTGAATCATTTATCAATAAGCCGATAAAAACAAAAGCAATTGTTAATAAGCCATGAGCACTTGGGAATGTCAAACAAAGTAATTGACAATAAACAAAAATCCAGCATTATCAGTGATTTGCACCAGATGGCGCAACAATGAATAAATATAGTTGGTAAAAAGGAATAGATGTAGCAAATTTGCCAGTCACACAATCCACCGCTGTATACCTAAATGGTTAGCGCAGCATGCCTAAAGCGTACTGATGATGAAAACTTAGCACCCTTCGAAATGGATCTATCTGCGCAGCTATGGCAGGTTGTCTGAAAAATTTTCTACTTACTATTCCAAAAACAAAATACAATTTTTTAAATTTAGAAAAATTAAAAAATAACAATAATTATCATTAGAAAAAAATTATTGTTCTGGCCTTGAGCTCGAATCGAACCTTGAATCATTTATCAATAGGCTGATAAAATCAAAAACAATTGTTAAGAAACCATGAGCACTTGGGAATGTCAAACAAAGTAATTGACAATAAACAAAAATCCAGCATTATCAGTGATTTGCACCAGATGGTGCAACACTGAATAAATATAGTTGGTAAAAACGAATAGAAGTAGCAAATTTGCCAGTCAAACAAACCAACGCTGTATACCTAAATGGTTAGCGCAGCATGCCTAAAGCGTACTGATGATGAAAACTTAGCACCCTTCGAAATGGATCTATCTGCGCAGCTATGGCAGGTTGTCTGAAAAATTGTCTACTTACTATTCCAAAAACAAAACACAATTTTTAAAATTTAGAAAAATTAAAAAATAACAATAATTTTCATTAGAAAAAAATTATTGTTCTGGCTTTGAGCTCGAATCGAACCTTGAATCATTTATCAATAGGCCGATAAAAACAAAAACAATTGTTAATAAACCATGAGCACTTGGGAATGTCAAACAAAGTAATTGACAATAAACAAAAATCCAGCATTATCAGTGATTTGCACCAGATGGCGCAACACTCAATAAATATAGTTGGTAAAAAGGAATTGAAGTAGCAAATTTGCCAGTCAAACAAACCACCGCTGTATAGCTAAATGGTTAGCGCAGCATGCCTAAAGCGTACTGATGATGAAGGCTTAGCACCCTTCGAAATGGATCAACAGCGCAGCTATGGCAGGTTGTCTGAAAAATTTTCTACTTACTATTCCAAAAACAAAATACAATTTTTCAAATTTAGAAAAATTAAAAAATAACAATAATTATCATTAGAAAAAAATTATTGTTCTGGCCTTGAGCTCGAATCGAACCTTGAATCATTTATCAATAGGCCGATAAAAACAAAAACAATTGTTAATAAACCATGAGCACTTGGGAATGTCAAACAAAGTAATTGACAATAAACAAAAATCCAGCATTATCAGTGATTTGCACCAGATGGCGCAACACTGAATAAATATAGTTGGTAAAAAGGAATAGAAGTAGCAAATTTGCCAGTCAAACAAACCACCGCTGTATAGCTAAATGGTTAGCGCAGAATGCCTAAAGCGTACTGATGATGAAGGCTTAGCACCCTTCGAAATTGATTTATCTGCGCAGCTATGGCAGGTTGTTTGAAAAAAAATTTTCTACTTACTATTCCAAAAACAAAATACAATTTTTCAAATTTAGAAAAATTAAAAAGTAACAATAATTATCATTAGAAAAAAATATTGTTCTGGCCTTGAGCTCGAATCGAACCTTGAATCATTTATCATTAGGCCGATAAAAACAAAAACAATTGTTAATAAACCATGAGCATTTGGGAATGTCAAACAAAGTAATTGACAATAAACAAAAATCCAGCATTATCAGTGATTTGCACCAGATGGCGCAACACTGAATAAATATAGTCGGTAAAAAGGAATTGAAGTAGCAAATTTTCCGGTCAAACAAACCACCGCTGTATAGCTAAATGGTTAGCGCAGCATGCCTAAAGCGTACTGATGATGAAAACTTAGCACCCTTCGAAATGGATCTATCTGCGCAGCTATGGCAGGTTGTCTGAAACATTTTCTACTTACTATTCCAAAAACAAAATACAATTTTTTAAATTTAGAAAAATTAAAAAATAACAATAGTTATCATTAGAAAAAAATTATTGTTAAGGCCTTGAGCTCGAATCGAACCTTGAATCATTTATCAATAAGCCGATAAAAACAAAAGCAATTGTTAATAAGCCATGAGCACTTGGGAATGTCAAACAAAGTAATCGACAATAAACAAAAATCCAGCATTATCAGTGATTTGCACCAGATGGTGCAACACTGAATAAATATAGTTGGTAAAAACGAATAGAAGTAGCAAATTTGCCAGTCAAACAAACCAACGCTGTATACCTAAATGGTTAGCGCAGCATGCCTAAAGCGTACTGATGATGAAAACTTAGCACCCTTCGAAATGGATCTATCTGCGCAGCTATGGCAGGTTGTCTGAAAAATTTTCTATTTACTATTCCAAAAACAAAACACAATTTTTAAAATTTAGAAAAATTAAAAAATAACAATAATTATCATTAGAAAAAAATTATTGTTGTGGCCTTGAGCTCGAATCGAACCTTGAATCATTTATCAATAGGCCGATAAAGACAAAAACTATTGTTAATAAACCATGAGCATGGGAATGTCAAACAAAGTAATTGACAATAAACAAAAATCCAGCATTATCAGTGATTTGCACCAGATGGCGCAACACTGAATAAATATAGTTGGTAAAAAGGAATAGAATTAGCAAATTTGCCAGTCAAACAAACCACCGCTGTATAGCTAAATGGTTAGCGCAGCATGCCTAAAGCGTGCTGATGATGAAGGCTTAGCACCCTTCGAAATGGATCTATCTGCGCAGCTATGGCAGGTTGTCTGAAAAATTTTTTACTTACTATTCCAAAAACAAAATACAATTTGGAAAAATTAAAAAATAACAATAATTATCATTAGAAAAAAATTATTGTTCTGGCCTTGAGCTCGAATCGAACCTTGAATCATTTATCAATAGGCCGATAAAAACAAAAACAATTGTTAATAAACCATGAGCACTTAGGAATGTCAAACAAAGTAATTGACAATAAACAAAAATCCAGCATTATCAGTGATTTGCACCAGATGGCGCAACACTGAATAAATATAGTTGGTAAAAAGGAATTGAAGTAGCAAATTTGCCAGTCAAACAAACCACCGCTGTATAGCTAAATGGTTAGCGCAGCATGCCTAAAGCGTACTGATGATGAAGGCTTAGCACCCTTCGAAATGGATCAACAGCGCAGCTATGGCAGGTTGTCTGAAAAATTTTCTACTTACTATTCCAAAAACAAAATAAAATTTTTCAAATTTAGAAAAATTAAAAAATAACAATAATTATCATTAGAAAAAAATTATTGTTCTGGCCTTGAGCTCGAATCGAACCTTGGATCATTTATCAATAGGCCGATAAGAACAAAAACTATTGTTAATAAACCATGCGCACTTGGGAATGTCAAACAAAGTAATTAACAATAAATAAAAATCCAGCATTATCAGTGATTTGCACCAGATCGCGCAACACTGAATAAATATAGTTTGTAAAAAGGAATAGAAGTAGCAAATTTGCCAGTCAAACAAACCACCGCTGTATAGCTAAATGGTTAGCGCAGCATGCCTAAAGCGTACTGATGATGAAGGCTTAGCACCCTTCGAAATGGATCTATCTGCCCAGCTATTGCAGGTTGTCTGAAAAATGTTCTACTTACTATTCCAAAAACAAAATACAATTTTTAAAATTTAGAAAAATTAAAAAATAACAATAATTATCATTAGAAAAAAATTATTTTTCTGGCCTTGAGCTCGAATCGAACCTTGAATCATTTATCAATAGGCCGATAAAAACAAAAAAAATTGTTAATAAACCATGAGCACTTGGGAATGTCAAACAAAGTAATTGACAATAAACAAAAATCCAGCATTATCAGTGATTTGCACCAGATGGCGCAACACTGAATAAATATAGTTGGTAAAAAGGAATAGAAGTAGCAAATTTGCCAGTCAAACAAACCACCGCTGTATAGCTAAATGGTTAGCGCAGCATGCCTAAAGCGTACTGATGATGAAGTCTTAGCACCCTTCGAAATGGATCTATCTGCGCGGCTATGGCAGGTTGTCTGAAACATTTTCTACTTACCATTCCAAAAACAAAATACAATTTTTCAAATTTAGAAAAATTAAAAAATAACAATAGTTATCATTAGAAAAAAATTATTGTTAAGGCCTTGAGCTCGAATCGAACCTTGAATCATTTATCAATAAGCCGATAAAAACAAAAGCAATTGTTAATAAACCATGAGCATGGGAATGTCAAACAAAGTAATTGACAATAAACAAAAATCCAGCATTATCAGTAATTTGCACCAGATGGCGCAACACTGAATAAATATAGTTGGTAAAAAGGAATAGAATTAGCAAATTTGCCAGTCAAACAAACCACCGCTGTATAGCTAAATGGTTAGCGCAGCATGCCTAAAGCGTGCTGATGATGAAGGCTTAGCACCCTTCGAAATGGATCTATCTGCGCAGCTATGGCAGGTTGTCTGAAAAATTTTTTACTTACTATTCCAAAAACAAAATACAATTTGGAAAAATTAAAAAATAACAATAATTATCATTAGAAAAAAATTATTGTTCTGGCTTTGAGCTCGAATCGAACCTTGAATCATTTATCAATAGGCCGATAAAAACAAAAGCAATTGTTAATAAACCATGAGCACTTGGGAATGTCAAACAAAGTAATTGACAATAAACAAAAATCCAGCATTATCAGTGATTTGCACCAGATGGCGCAACACTGAATAAATATAGTTGGTAAAAAGGAATTGAAGTAGCAAATTTGCCAGTCAAACAAACCACCGCTGTATAGCTAAATGGTAAGCGCAGCATGCCTAAAGCGTACTGATGATGAAGGTTAGCACCCTTCGAAATGGATCAACAGCGCAGCTATGGCAGGTTGTCTGAAAAATTTTCTACTTACTATTCCAAAAACAAAATACAATTTTTCAAATTTAGAAAAATAACAATAATTATCATTAGAAAAAAATTATTGTTCTGGCCTTGAGCTCGAATCGAACCTTGAATCATTTATCAATAGGCCGATAAAAACAAAAACAATTGTTAATAAACCATGAGCACTTGGGAATGTCAAACAAAGTAATTGACAATAAACAAAAATCCAGCATTATCAGTGATTTGCACCAGATGGCGCAACACTGAATAAATATAGTTGGTAAAAAGGAATAGAAGTAGCAAATTTGCCAGTCAAACAAACCACCGCTGTATAGCTAAATGGTTAGCGCAGAATGCCTAAAGCGTACTGATGATGAAGGCTTAGCACCCTTCGAAATTGATTTATCTGCGCAGCTATGGCAGGTTGTTTGAAAAAAAATTTTCTACTTACTATTCCAAAAACAAAATACAATTTTTCAAATTTAGAAAAATTAAAAAGTAACAATAATTATCATTAGAAAAAAATATTGTTCTGGCCTTGAGCTCGAATCGAACCTTGAATCATTTATCATTAGGCCGATAAAAACAAAAACAATTGTTAATAAACCATGAGCATTTGGGAATGTCAAACAAAGTAATTGACAATAAACAAAAATCCAGCATTATCAGTGATTTGCACCAGATGGCGCAACACTGAATAAATATAGTCGGTAAAAAGGAATTGAAGTAGCAAATTTGCCGGTCAAACAAACCACCGCTGTATAGCTAAATGGTTAGCGCAGCATGCCGAAAGCGTACTGATGATGAAGGCTTAGCACCCTTCGAAATGGATCAACTGCGCAGCTATGGCAGGTTGTCTGAAAAATTTTCTACTTACTATTCCAAAAACAAAATACAATTTTTCAAATTTAGAAAAATTAAAAAATAACAATAATTATCATTAGAAAAAAATTATTGTTCTGGCCTTGAGCTCGAATCGAACCTTGAATCATTTATCAATAGGCCGATAAAAACAAAAACAATTGTTAATAAACCATGAGCACTTGGGAATGTCAAACAAAGTAATTGACAATAAACAAAAATCCAGCATTATCAGTGATTTGCACCAGATGGCGCAACACTGAATAAATATAGTTGGTAAAAAGGAATAGAAGTAGCAAATTTGCCAGTCAAACAAACCACCGCTGTATAGCTAAATGGTTAGCGCAGCATGCCTAAAGCGTACTGATGATGAAGTCTTAGCACCCTTCGAAATGGATCTATCTGCGCGGCTATGGCAGGTTGTCTGAAACATTTTCTACTTACTATTCCAAAAACAAAATACAATTTTTCAAATTTAGAAAAATTAAAAAATAACAATAGTTATCATTAGAAAAAAATTATTGTTAAGGCCTTGAGCTCGAATCGAACCTTGAATCATTTATCAATAAGCCGATAAAAACAAAAGCAATTGTTAATAAGCCATGAGCACTTGGGAATGTCAAACAAAGTAATCGACAATAAACAAAAATCCAGCATTATCAGTGATTTGCACCAGATGGCGCAACAATGAATAAATATAGTTGGTAAAAAGGAATAGATGTAGCAAATTTGCCAGTCACACAATCCACCGCTGTATACCTAAATGGTTAGCGCAGCATGCCTAAAGCGTACTGATGATGAAAACTTAGCACCCTTCGAAATGGATCTATCTGCGCAGCTATGGCAGGTTGTCTGAAACATTTTCTACTTACTATTCCAAAAACAAAATACAATTTTTTAAATTTAGAAAAGTTAAAAAATAACAATAATTATCATTAGAAAAAAATTATTGTTCTGGCCTTGAGCTCGAATCGAACCTTGAATCATTTATCAATAGGCTGATAAAATCAAAAACAATTGTTAATAAACCATGAGCACTTGGGAATGTCAAACAAAGTAATTGACAATAAACAAAAATCCAGCATTATCAGTGATTTGCACCAGATGGTGCAACACTGAATAAATATAGTTGGCAAAAACGAATAGAAGTAGCAAATTTGCCAGTCAAACAAACCAACGCTCTATACCTAAATGGTTAGCGCAGCATGCCTAAAGCGTACTGATGATGAAAACTTAGCACCCTTCGAAATGGATCTATCTGCGCAGCTATGGCAGGTTGTCTGAAAAATTTTCTACTTACTATTCCAAAAACAAAACACAATTTTTAAAATTTAGAAAAATTAAAAAATAACAATAATTATCATTAGAAAAAAATTATTGTTGTGGCCTTGAGCTCGAATCGAACCTTGAATCATTTATCAATAGGCCGATGAAGACAAAAACTATTGTTAATAAACCATGAGCATGGGAATGTCAAACAAAGTAATTGACAATAAACAAAAATCCAGCATTATCAGTGATTTGCACCAGATGGCGCAACACTGAATAAATATAGTTGGTAAAAAGGAATAGAATTAGCAAATTTGCCAGTCAAACAAACCACCGCTGTATAGCTAAATGGTTAGCGCAGCATGCCTAGAGCGTGCTGATGATGAAGGCTTAGCACCCTTCGAAATGGATCTATCTGCGCAGCTATGGCAGGTTGTCTGAAAAATTTTTTACTTACTATTCCAAAAACAAAATACAATTTTTTAAATTTAGAAAAGTTAAAAAATAACAATAATTATCATTAGAAAAAAATTATTGTTCTGGCCTTGAGCTCGAATCGAACCTTGAATCATTTATCAATAGGCCGATAAAAACAAAAACAATTGTTAATAAACCATGAGCACTTGGGAATGTCAAACAAAGTAATTGACAATAAACAAAAATCCAGCATTATCAGTGATTTGCACCAGATGGCGCAACACTGAATAAATATAGTTGGTAAAAAGGAATTGAAGTAGCAAATTTGCCAGTCAAACAAACCACCGCTGTATAGCTAAATGGTTAGCGCAGCATGCCTAAAGCGTACTGATGATGAAGGCTTAGCACCCTTCGAAATGGATCAACAGCGCAGCTATGGCAGGTTGTCTGAAAAATTTTCTACTTACTATTCCAAAAACAAAATAAAATTTTTCAAATTTAGAAAAATTAAAAAATAACAATAATTATCATTAGAAAAAAATTATTGTTCTGGCCTTGAACTCGAATCGAACCTTGGATCATTTATCAATAGGCCGATAAGAACAAAAACTATTGTTAATAAACCATGCGCACTTGGGAATGTCAAACAAAGTAATTAACAATAAATAAAAATCCAGCATTATCAGTGATTTGCACCAGATCGCGCAACACTGAATAAATATAGTTTGTAAAAAGGAATAGAAGTAGCAAATTTGCCAGTCAAACAAACCACCGCTGTATAGCTAAATGGTTAGCGCAGCATGCCTAAAGCGTACTGATGATGAAGGCTTAGCACCCTTCGAAATGGATCTATCTGCCCAGCTATTGCAGGTTGTCTGAAAAATTTTCTACTTACTATTCCAAAAACAAAATACAATTTTTAAAATTTAGAAAAATTAAAAAATAACAATAATTATCATTAGAAAAAAATTATTTTTCTGGCCTTGAGCTCGAATCGAACCTTGAATCATTTATCAATAGGCCGATAAAAACAAAAAAAATTGTTAATAAACCATGAGCACTTGGGAATGTCAAACAAAGTAATTGACAATAAACAAAAATCCAGCATTATCAGTGATTTGCACCAGATGGCGCAACACTGAATAAATATAGTTGGTAAAAAGGAATAGAAGTAGCAAATTTGCCAGTCAAACAAACCACCGCTGTATAGCTAAATGGTTAGCGCAGAATGCCTAAAGCGTACTGATGATGAAGGCTTAGCACCCTTCGAAATTGATTTATCTGCGCAGCTATGGCAGGTTGTTTGAAAAAAAATTTTCTACTTACTATTCCAAAAACAAAATACAATTTTTCAAATTTAGAAAAATTAAAAAGTAACAATAATTATCATTAGAAAAAAATATTGTTCTGGCCTTGAGCTCGAATCGAACCTTGAATCATTTATCATTAGGCCGATAAAAACAAAAACAATTGTTAATAAACCATGAGCATTTGGGGATGTCAAACAAAGTAATTGACAATAAACAAAAATCCAGCATTATCAGTGATTTGCACCAGATGGCGCAACACTGAATAAATATAGTCGGTAAAAAGGAATTGAAGTAGCAAATTTGCCGGTCAAACAAACCACCGCTGTATAGCTAAATGGTTAGCGCAGCATGCCGAAAGCGTACTGATGATGAAGGCTTAGCACCCTTCGAAATGGATCAACTGCGCAGCTATGGCAGGTTGTCTGAAAAATTTTCTACTTACTATTCCAAAAACAAAATACAATTTTTCAAATTTTGAAAAATTAAAAAATAACAATAATTATCATTAGAAAAAAATTATTGTTCTGGCCTTGAGCTCGAATCGAACCTTGAATCATTTATCAATAGGCCGATAAAAACAAAAACAATTGTTAATAAACCATGAGCACTTGGGAATGTCAAACAAAGTAATTGACAATAAACAAAAATCCAGCATTATCAGTGATTTGCACCAGATGGCGCAACACTGAATAAATATAGTTGGTAAAAAGGAATAGAAGTAGCAAATTTGCCAGTCAAACAAACCACCGCTGTATAGCTAAATGGTTAGCGCAGCATGCCTAAAGCGTACTGATGATGAAGTCTTAGCACCCTTCGAAATGGATCTATCTGCGCGGCTATGGCAGGTTGTCTGAAAAATTTTCTACTTACTATTCCAAAAACAAAATACAATTTTTCAAATTTAGAAAAATTAAAAAATAACAATAGTTATCATTAGAAAAAAATTATTGTTAAGGCCTTGAGCTCGAATCGAACCTTGAATCATTTATCAATAAGCCGATAAAAACAAAAGCAATTGTTAATAAGCCATGAGCACTTGGGAATGTCAAACAAAGTAATCGACAATAAACAAAAATCCAGCATTATCAGTGATTTGCACCAGATGGCGCAACAATGAATAAATATAGTTGGTAAAAAGGAATAGATGTAGCAAATTTGCCAGTCACACAATCCACCGCTGTATACCTAAATGGTTAGCGCAGCATGCCTAAAGCGTACTGATGATGAAAACTTAGCACCCTTCGAAATGGATCTACCTGCGCAGCTATGGCAGGTTGTCTGAAACATTTTCTACTTACTATTCCAAAAACAAAATACAATTTTTTAAATTTAGAAAAATTAAAAAATAACAATAATTATCATTAGAAAAAATTTATTGTTCTGGCCTTGAGCTCGAATCGAACCTTGAATCATTTATCAATAGGCTGATAAAATCAAAAACAATTGTTAATAAACCATGAGCACTTGGGAATGTCAAACAAAGTAATTGACAATAAACAAAAATCCAGCATTATCAGTGATTTGCACCAGATGGTGCAACACTGAATAAATATAGTTGGTAAAAACGAATAGAAGTAGCAAATTTGCCAGTCAAACAAACCAACGCTGTATACCTAAATGGTTAGCGCAGCATGCCTAAAGCGTACTGATGATGAAAACTTAGCACCCTTCGAAATGGATCTATCTGCGCAGCTATGGCAGGTTGTCTGAAAAATTTTCTACTTACTATTCCAAAAACAAAACACAATTTTTAAAATTTAGAAAAATTAAAAAATAACAATAATTATCATTAGAAAAAAATTATTGTTGTGGCCTTGAGCTCGAATCGAACCTTGAATCATTTCTCAATAGGCCGATAAAGACAAAAACTATTGTTAATAAACCATGAGCATGGGAATGTCAAACAAAGTAATTGACAATAAACAAAAATCCAGCATTATCAGTGATTTGCACCAGATGGCGCAACACTGAATAAATATAGTTGGTAAAAAGGAATAGAATTAGCAAATTTGCCAGTCAAACAAACCACCGCTGTATAGCTAAATGGTTAGCGCAGCATGCCTAAAGCGTGCTGATGATGAAGGCTTAGCACCCTTCGAAATGGATCTATCTGCGCAGCTATGGCAGGTTGTCTGAAAAATTTTTTACTTACTATTCCAAAAACAATATACAATTTGGAAAAATTAAAAAATAACAATAATTATCATTAGAAAAAAATTATTGTTCTGGCCTTGAGCTCGAATCGAACCTTGAATCATTTATCAATAGGCCGATAAAAACAAAAACAATTGTTAATAAACCATGAGCTCTTGGGAATGTCAAACAAAGTAATTGACAATAAACAAAAATCCAGCATTATCAGTGATTTGCACCAGATGGCGCAACACTGAATAAATATAGTTGGTAAAAAGGAATTGAAGTAGCAAATTTGCCAGTCAAACAAACCACCGCTGTATAGCTAAATGGTTAGCGCAGCATGCCTAAAGCGTACTGATGATGAAGGCTTAGCACCCTTCGAAATGGATCAACAGCGCAGCTATGGCAGGTTGTCTGAAAAATTTTCTACTTACTATTCCAAAAACAAAATAAAATTTTTCAAATTTAGAAAAATTAAAAAATAACAATAATTATCATTAGAAAAAAATTATTGTTCTGGCCTTGAGCTCGAATCGAACCTTGGATCATTTATCAATAGGCCGATAAGAACAAAAACTATTGTTAATAAACCATGCGCACTTGGGAATGTCAAACAAAGTAATTAACAATAAATAAAAATCCAGCATTATCAGTGATTTGCACCAGATCGCGCAACACTGAATAAATATAGTTTGTAAAAAGGAATAGAAGTAGCAAATTTGCCAGTCAAACAACCCACCGCTGTATAGCTAAATGGTTAGCGCAGCATGCCTAAAGCGTACTGATGATGAAGGCTTAGCACCCTTCGAAATGGATCTATCTGCCCAGCTATTGCAGGTTGTCTGAAAAATTTTTTACTTACTATTCCAAAAACAAAATACAATTTTTAAAATTTTGAAAAATTAAAAAATAACAATAATTATCATTAGAAAAAAATTATTTTTCTGGCCTTGAGCTCGAATCGAACCTTGAATCATTTATCAATAGGCCGATAAAAACAAAAAAAATTGTTAATAAACCATGAGCACTTGGGAATGTCAAACAAAGTAATTGACAATAAACAAAAATCCAGCATTATCAGTGATTTGCACCAGATGGCGCAACACTGAATAAATATAGTTGGTAAAAAGGAATAGAAGTAGCAAATTTGCCAGTCAAACAAACCACCGCTGTATAGCTAAATGGTTAGCGCAGCATGCCTAAAGCGTACTGATGATGAAGTCTTAGCACCCTTCGAAATGGATCTATCTGCGCGGCTATGGCAGGTTGTCTGAAAAATTTTCTACTTACTATTCCAAAAACAAAATACAATTTTTCAAATTTAGAAAAATTAAAAAATAACAATAGTTATCATTAGAAAAAAATTATTGTTCAGGCCTTGAGCTCGAATCGAACCTTGAATCATTTATCAATAAGCCGATAAAAACAAAAGCAATTGTTAATAAGCCATGAGCACTTGGGAGTGTCAAACAAAGTAATTGACAATAAACAAAAATTCAGCATTATCAGTGATTTGCACCAGATGGCGCAACAATGAATAAATATAGTTGGTAAAAAGGAATAGATGTAGCAAATTTGCCAGTCACACAATCCACCGCTGTATACCTAAATGGTTAGCGCAGCATGCCTAAAGCGTACTGATGATGAAAACTTAGCACCCTTCGAAATGGATCTATCTGCGCAGCTATGGCAGGTTGTCTGAAAAATTTTCTACTTACTATTCCAAAAACAAAATACAATTTTTTAAATTTAGAAAAATTAAAAAATAACAATAATTATCATTAGAAAAAAATTATTGTTCTGGCCTTGAGCTCGAATCGAACCTTGAATCATTTATCAATAGGCCGATAAAATCAAAAACAATTGTTAATAAACCATGAGCACTTGGGAATGTCAAACAAAGTAATTGACAATAAACAAAAATCCAGCATTATCAGTGATTTGCACCAGATGGTGCAACACTGAATAAATATAGTTGGTAAAAACGAATAGAAGTAGCAAATTTGCCAGTCAAACAAACCAACGCTGTATACCTAAATGGTTAGCGCAGCATGCCTAAAGCGTACTGATGATGAAAACTTAGCACCCTTCGAAATGGATCTATCTGCGCAGCTATGGCAGGTTGTCTGAAAAATTTTCTGCTTACTATTCCAAAAACAAAACACAAGTTTTAAAATTTAGAAAAATTAAAAAATAACAATAATTATCATTAGAAAAAAATTATTGTTGTGGCCTTGAGCTCGAATCGAACCTTGAATCATTTATCAATAGGCCGATAAAAACAAAACTATTGTTAATAAACCATGAGCATGGGAATGTCAAACAAAGTAACTGACAATAAACAAAAATCCAGCATTATCAGTGATTTGCACCAGATGGCGCAACACTTAATAAATATAGTTGGTAAAAAGGAATAGAAGTAGCAAATTTGCCAGTCAAACAAACCACCGCTGTATAGCTAAATGGTTAGCGCAGCATGCCTAAAGCGTGCTGATGATGAAGGCTTAGCACCCTTCGAAATGGATCTATCTGCGCAGCTATGGCAGGTTGTCTGAACAATTTTCTACTTAGTATTCCAAAAACAAAATACAATTTTTCAAATTTAGAAAAATTAAAAAATAACAATAATTATCATTAGAAAAAAATTATTGTTCTGGCCTTGAGCTCGAATCGAACCTTGAATCATTTATCAATAGGTCGATAAAAAAAAACAATTGTTAATAAACCATGAGCACTTGGGAATGTCAAACAAAGTAATTGAACATATACAAAAATCCAGCATTATCAGTGATTTGCACCAGATGGCGCAAGACTGAATAAATATAGTTGGTAAAAAGGAATAGAAGTAGAAAATTTTCCAGTCAAACAAACCACCGCTGTATAGCTAAGTGGTTAGCGCAGCATGTCTAAAGCGTACTGATGAAGGCTAAGCACCCTTCGAAATGGATCTATCTGCGCAGCTATGGCAGGTTGTCTGAAAAATTTTCTATTTACTATTCCAAAAACAAAATACAATTTTTCAATTTTAGAAAAATTAAAAAATAACAATAATTATCATTAGAAAGAAATTATTGTTCTGGCCTTGAGCTCGAATCGAACTTCGAATCATTTATCAATAGGCCGATTAAAACAAAAACAATTGTTAATAAACCATGAGCACTTGGGAATGTCAAACAAAGTAATTGAACATATACAAAAATCCAGCATTATCAGTGATTTGCATCAGATGGCGCAACACTGAGTAAATATAATTGGTAAAAAGGAATAGAAGTAGCAAACTTGCCAGTCAAACAAACCACCGCTGTATAGCTAAGTGGTTAGCGCAGCATGTCTAAAGCGTACTGATGAAGGCTAAGCACCCTTCGAAATGGATCTATCTGCGCAGCTATGGCAGGTTGTCTGAAAAATTTTCTACTTACTATTCCAAAAACAAAATACAATTTTTCAAATTTAGAAAATTTAAAAAATAACAATTATCGTTAGAAAAAAATTATTGTTCTGGCCTTGAGCTCGAATCGAGCCTTGAAAATGGTTTTTGTTGGCGCTAATGTTCAGCGCTGACATCAGATTCATAATTCTTCTTTATTGAATAAATTCTTTCCTATTTATACAAAAGTGTTTAACCTATACATAATTACATTCTTACATTAATAATTACATACTAGAGGTGCATGACTCAATAGTGAGGAATACTTTGTTAGCGAATTATTATATTGACTTACATATTGTCAATATGATTCCTACTTGAGCAATTTGGGTATGACGCATTATTGCATTAGGTGGCTTGGTGAACGCAAATGACCTTATGGTAGTTACCTGGGTCAATGAACGTATGTTTGTAATATTAAGCGTGTTTGAAGTGAGGTGAATTCCACGCGATACTACACCATCGGCCTTTTAAGTGAGCGTATATAATTTTATGCTTAATTATAGACGGTCACTCCAATGTCACTGTGATAAGTGTGCCGTGTTGTTTCATTTTTCGTTGAATGACCCAGTCAACTTACTTGGTCTTACCAAATAAATTTTTGCATGGTGGTAACTTGATATTATAAGTTTATATGTTTTCTTTTTTGCTTTTATTCGCTTGCATTTGCTTTACATATTGTGCCCGTTGTGCTCATTCTAGCTTTTTCATAACAAGCTGATTTTTTCTCTTTTTTTGTGTATTTGCTATGATGGGTAATTTATTATTTTTTTTTGTTTGTTTGTTTGACGAGTAAATTGGAATACCATTGTTGAAACTGCTTTTTTGTTGTTAAATTATTGTGAGTCATTGGCATATTTTATATTGGGTAAGCCTATTCTTATGGACTATTATTTCCTTATTTTGTAGGTAGGTTAAAAGTAGAAATGTTTCCTATTTCTATTTTCTAATCTATTTAGAATGAAAGATATTTTCCTATTAGTAAAAATATTTTTCCTAAAATTATTACCTCTCTAAAACTAGGTTTCCTAACTGAAGAATCTCATACTTATATTTATTTCTTTAATTATTTCTATTAGATAACATTTTTTCATTGTTATTTCATTTCATTAGGGTTACATTAAACTTAGTAAAAAAATCTGTAGCTAATTTATAGAAATTTATAATATGAAATATGTAACTAATTATGTAGAAATTTAGGAGCTGTGATTGACGGAGGAGCAATGTAGTTTATATTAGTGGTAGCAGTTTAGCTAGTTAGCGGAAGGAGGGTACAGTGGATGCAAAATTTATTCGATCTTTTAATTTATTTTTCATATTTTTCTAGCAATTTATTTGATCTTATTTGCCATGCGATTTCTGCGGCGGCCACCAAGACAGAATCGTCATGACTTTTATGAAGAATTATTTTTATTTTTATACCGGGATTGTCACATGCACAACTTCTCTGTTTAGTGCAATTATTTGATCTTTGGGAACTTGGGTACCAATTATTATTTTATAAATTCGCCTACTGCAGTAAATATTCAATTCTTAATCACCAATTTGTCCCTCAGGACAACTGGGGGTTTCCTTATAAATTTCAAGTCCTGGATTGCCGGCATTTCTTGTATGCCTGGTCGAATATTGTCCTAAGTCAATAACTTCCTCGACAATCTGGTTGCTTGATAATTTTTCTACGCTAACATTATTCTATCCTAAGATGAAAATAAGCACGACTAGTCTTTTATTGCAAATTTATATAGCGCTTTAACACATATATATATAGATGGTTCTCTTTGTGACTTTTCTTCAGTTTTGTTGTTAATATTGGCTGGTTGTAAAAAATAATTTTTTTCATATGTCCACTGACGCAAATTTTACCAGCGCTGTTTTATAAATCTTTTCCTTTGACAGCCTTCAAGGATGTTATTTTCATAGCTTCCATGGAAACTATTATTTGAAGTATGCAAATTATTGATTTGTTATTAAATTTGGGCAAGCCTAATGAAGCTGCCTTTAATACGCCAATTACACGGCTCAAGTATCCTTGTGCAAATTGGTAATTTTTGCCCGGTGTGTGCACTCGTTACGCTATTTGCACAGGGATCTGCGCTAAAATCAAAACGATTTTGATATTTACGCATGTCTGCAAATATTGCACATGCTTTTTTCTTCGTGTGTGGTGAATCTTACACAGTTTACCTGTGGTTCCTGATAATATAGCATCAGTAATTATTGCTTAAAAATGTTAATATCGAAGGCGCAAGGACCATCTCTAGCTTGTAACAGGAATTCACATAAATTCAATAATAATAATTTTTTATACAATTAGAACACATGTTTCATTTGTTGCGCTAGTTGAAAAATGAATATTGCGCAGTGCTGCAATGAGTTGAGCTGGTCTTGCAACTAAAATATATATTTTATAAATACAATGGAAAATAAACGCTTCTGTGCGAGTTTTTCGACTTATACCGTGAATTACCAGCACTGTGGAAAATAGTGATTTTTTATACAATTAGTGCCTTTTTTATACAATTAAAATACATGTTTCATTTGTTGCGCTACTTTAAAAATGAATATTGCGCAGTGTTCTTGAGCCGTGTATGTCAAAATTTTCATTTGCACAAATTTCGTCGTTTTATATTTGCGCATGGTTTTTGTGTCATGTATGGGCCGTATAAGGTCGTTTGCGACATTTTGAGGATTAATAATTGAATTGTTTATCGCTCTTCCTCAGCTTTGGTTTTGGTACTAAAAATAGAGTTCTTTAGATACGAGTTTGAATGGGGTTTTGTTGCCTATATTTGAATTTCATATAACTTTTGAGCGTCATAGCTATTGTGACGATCAATAGCATGAATGCGCAAATTGCAACTGCTAACCAAACATCTGGAACGTTGGGCGAGTTTTTTGTGTCTATTTCTGTTGGTGTTCATATTTTACGGTTCTATTTTCCGTTGATTCCGAGTTTTCCTTCCCTAACTCGTATCCGGCTATCGCTATCATGACGCCTTGGGCTAATTTTGCCCACCAAGACTTCTCTAATTTTAATAAAATGTTAAATATTTTATGTATGTTTGTTTAATGGTGTGTTCAGTTTATACTTATATTTAAGAATTCATGAGCTTAACACCGGCTTATAATAATTGAATTTCAATTATTATGTTTTTTCTAAGAGAAACTGAAAAGAAAGAAACATTTACTGACATATTGCGATGGACCATTTCGAAAACCGCCAACGTAATCATCATCAGGCAATTTTGTAATGTTATCAAAGGTTTCACCGGGATTCGAACTGTGAATCACATGGTGAAACTGCAGTAGCCTTTAACCACTAGGCCATCCTGCTGGTATTTGTTTTCATGCTTAATTCAGGTTTTCTCATTTCTACACTTACAACACAATTGAGACATTCTGTCTCTATATTGATTTGTGTGCCATGTAGATTTGTTTTTGTAAAGTTCTTCTTCGTTGCGAATGAGAAGCTTTGTCAACTCGGGCTCAGTTGTACATATTTATGTATGTTTGTTTAATGGTGTGTTCAGTTTATACTTATATTTAAGAATTCATGAGTTTAACACCGGCTTATAATAATTGAATTTCAATTATTATGTTTTTTCTAAGAGAAACTGAAAAGAAAGAAACATTTACTGGCATATTGCGATGGACCATTTCGAAAACCGCCAACGTAATCATCATCAGGCAATTTTGTAATGTTATCAAAGGTTTCACCGGTATTCGAACCGTGAATCACATGGTGAAACTGCAGTATCCTTTAACCACTAGGCCATCCTGCTGGTATTTGTTTTCATGCTTAATTCAGGTTTTCTCATTTCTACACTAACAACACAATTGAGACATTCTGTCTCTATATTGATTTGTGTGCCATGTAGATTTGTTTTTGTAAAGTTCTTCTTCGTTGCGAATGAGAAGCTTTGTCAACTCGGGCTCAGTTGTACATATTTATGTATGTTTGTTTAATGGTGTGTTCAGTTTATACTTATATTTAAGAATTCATGAGTTTAACACCGGCTTATAATAATTGAATTTCAATTATTATGTTTTTTCTAAGAGAAACTGAAAAGAAAGAAACATTTACTGGCATATTGCGATGGACCATTTCGAAAACCGCCAACGTAATCATCATCAGGCAATTTTGTAATGTTATCAAAGGTTTCACCGGGATTCGAACCGTGAATCACATGGTGAAACTGCAGTATCCTTTAACCACTAGGCCATCCTGCTGGTATTTGTTTTCATGCTTAATTCAGGTTTTCTCACTTCTACACTAACAACACAATTGAGACATTCTGCCTCTATACTGATTTGTGTGCCATGTTGATTTGTTTTTGTACAACTGAGCCCGAGTTGACAAAGCTTCTCATTCGCAACGAAGAAGAACTTTACAAAAACAAATCTACATGCCACATAAATCAATATAGAGACAGAATGTCTCAATTGTGTTGTTAGTGTAGAAATGAGAAAACCTGAATTAAGCATGAAAACAAATACCAGCAGGATGGCCTAGTGGTTAAAGGCTACTGCAGTTTCACCATGTGATTCACGGTTCGAATCCCGGTGAAACCTTTGATAACATTACAAAATTGCCTGATGATGATTACGTTGGCGGTTTTCGAAATGGTCCATCGCAATATGCCAGTAAATGTTTCTTTCTTTTCAGTTTCTCTCAATTATTATAAGCCGGTGTTAAGCTCATGAATTCTTAAATATAAGTTAAATATTTTATTTTATTTATAACTTTTTATTGTAAAAATTGATATTCTAAAATATTTTTATTTAGGTAAAAAAATTTAAAAAAAAAATTTTATCATTTACCAGTTTAGTATAGTTTATAAGATATTTAAAAATATTTTTATCTATTCATAGTCAAAAAAAATTTTTTTTTCAGATGCTCTTTTAATTTAGCATTTGGCGTTTTCGGGGGAACACACTTCTCATCATCCGCATTATTTCCTCCACCCTGGTTGTGGGGTTTATTATGTCTTCTATTGTAGGTTCCCTTTCCATTCCTATTATTTTCCACAATTTGTTTAATCCTTCTAATTCCTTTTGTAGGTCCCTAGTGTGTAGGGTATTTTCGTCTCCCACCATTGGAGGGGAAGTCTGAGGAGTCCCTTTGCATTTTAACAGAGTGAAAAAAATTTATAGAATGTCCTATGGGATTTCTCCTCCGTGGTTATTTTATTCCTAACAAAGGGATAATTGAAACTGTCGGAAGTTAACTTACTATTTTTCCTAAGCATTCCAATTTACGAATGTAAATTATTTTACTAATTCTGTTTTTTTTTTAGCTGGGCAAAGTAATTTTTAATATTTTAACATTATAAATTTCAAGTATTCTCTTAACTTTTAATTAACATTCCTGCTTTTAAAAAAAAATTTCATAAGCAAACATTTTATTTGGGTAAGCGTTCCTAAGGCCGCTCAATTTATTCTAAAAATTCATATACTTAACATACGTAAAACTCATTGTTAATCTTGTTGCAGTCGTACTGCTCATCTGGTCCTGCTGATTTGCTATTGTTGGTCTCCGGCCGTCAGTCAGATATTATATTTATTCCACCCTTTTTTATACGTGGTAACTGCGGTTTGCTGATTGCCATGAAGTATGCCTTTTGTTCTAGTATATTGTCTTCTATTGCTTTTGTTCGTTTTAAAATTTAAACCGGTTGCCTTTTTGGTCTCCCATATCGCTCTGGTGTGCTTTCAAAATTGTTTGGTGACTCAAATTTTGTGGCAGGATCTTTGAGATCTTCTTTGATATATTTTGCTTCAGACTGTCAAGATTTATGTTAATGAAATCCTTTTGGCATTGTTTGATCAGCAATTTTGCCTTAAATGTTGAACTGGCAGGATCTTTCTCCAGCTAATCCTGCTTTACGACAGGTTGTTCTGACCAGCTAGATCTTTAGCAGTTTTGCCAATTTTGATCTAGACTGGCAGGATCGCCATTTACAAAGTATACTTTTAGAGTTTGAAAGAAAATGGTTTTTGTTGGCGCTAATGTTCGGCGCTGACATCAGATTCATAATTCTTCTATATTGAATAAATTCTTTCCTATTTATACAAAGTTCTTAACCTATACATATATACATTCTTACATTAATAATTACATACTAGATGACTCAATAGTGAGGAATGCTTTGTTAGCGAATTATTATATTGACTTATATATTGTCAATATGATTCCTACTTGAGCAATTTGGGTATGACACATTAAACCATTAGGTGACTTGGTGAACGCGAATGAACTTATGGTAGTTACCTGGGTCAATGAACGTATGTTTGTAATGTTAAGTGTGTTTGAAGTGAGGTGAATTCCACGCGATACTACACTTTCCAAAAATATGCCATGATGTAGCAAATACATAGCCGCATTATTTGTTGGCGTTTTGTGTAAAAATACTACAACAGTTTGCAACTACAATGATGCAAGGCCATTTGCACAAAATCCTGAACTCCTGAACTTAGGGAGTATAAGGGTACTTTTTGGTACTTTTCTTAATTTCTGCCCCATTTTAACAGATAGAAGCTTCGAATTTCAAACAATGCGTACATATATTACAAAAAATGTTTTCTAAAAGAATAGTAGAGATCGGTCATATATATAACTTATATCGCATGTTTGCAACGCAGCAACAAAAATAAACTACGATTTTTGAGGTTGCGTATTTGCCATGACGTAGCAAATGCAAAGCCGTATATAATTTTTTGGAGAATGCAATGATAAATATCTATTGCTTTTGGAATGCAATCCACAAACCACGAAGCATATTTTTTGATCCAAATTATGTGGTATATTTACAGGCGCGCATCAACAGAGCCTAGTTAGATTGGATTTTACCAGAGAATTTAAACACAATGAGAAGGCGTTATTTTGGCATCCACTGCTTACGATCCATTTGCATGTGACACGTCTTGCACTTCACCACTATTCCCCAAATTCATGTTAACTTAACAGGGTGCAAGACGTAACAGAAAATTCTCTTAACGATTTTCTCTGTTCGTCTGTTACCAAAAAATTCTCTGATCAGAGCAAGTATATTGCAAATTTAATTCTCTGTTTTTTCGTAAATAAATTATGATGGTTGGAAGGTTGAAGTCTTCGGCACAGCCGAAGACAGTCCTGTCCTTACTTGTTTTTTTTTTATATTCAAAGTGTGAATTTGAATCTGTGCCTATGATTCAGGGCAAAACAAGAACAAAAGTGCTACAAGTGTATAGGGGTTGAGCAGTTCCGATGTAAAGAAATATTTTGACAAGTATAAAATACATTATTCAGTCAACAAATATAGTCAAAAAAGATTCAGAAAGCTGAATTAAAAATTATTATAAATTTTTGATCTCCTAAAGTAAAAACAGTTGATTCAAATATGATTCCAAAATGTGGTTGAAAAAATATATTCAGTGTCAATTGTATGGTAACTCATTATTTTGTCAGAAAGAGTAATCAAATTATATTGATATGTAGGGAAATTGAAAATTTAATCACCTAAATGGTGAGTGGGTATAAACAAACCTAGATTGGTATATATGTACACACATATATTCCTAAACTAAAGATCAGCCTATACCCCCATTTCGCACCCACTTCATTGATACCAATATATCCATGCATAAGCTAACAAATGTTTGTACATTCGCATGTTCAAATAAAAGACAAACTGTTTCAATCAACCACTTCCAACAAAAATTATTCTTACGCACAAGCATATGTACAAATCTATGTTCATATGTAAGCTAAGATATATTTTTATATTCGCATGTTGACAAAGAAAACAAAATTCACTTCAACCATCCAACCATACGCACAAGCACACATACCTATTTACATATGTATGCTCATGTTTTGTATGTAAATCACAAAATTCTGAAAACTAGCTTCCTCTTGATTTTTCATTCATAAATTCTTCTTCTTAAGTTGTCCAAATTGATGATAGAATTTATAAAATCGTCAAAAGACAAATTTTTGCGATTTTATAAATTCCAACTTCGATGCATATTGGGGGTATTCATTATGACGAGCATAACTACTTTCATAATCCCGCACTTTCCTTTTGAAATAATACCAAACTATTTATAAGCCTGTATGAAAGTACTAATATGGTAGTAAAAAATGCAAATAAACATGCACAGATATTGCCTAGTAATTGTCCACTAACATATTAACTATATAATCTAAAACTTTCCATCCATTGTTTATATAAATTATTGCAAATAATTTTCCCATATCCTGAATTGCCGAGTTGTCACAGGTTATGGACATTTTTATTTGCTATATGAAACCCCCTATCATATTCTGCCGAAAAATTGTTCGCGCAGTCACGCTGCCAAATTTGCAGCAACTGTGTTGCAGTTGCTACATAAGAGTGGTGTTTTATCCGTTTCTGGCCCGAATTCGCACTGTGACGTCATACTGTATATGCTGACTTGTTTACCACATGTCAGTACAAAGTAAGAATTTTACATTATTTTCATAGATAAAAATTAATATATGGGAGCGGCGAAATAAATTAAAGTAATTTTGCGAAGAAATATAACATTATTTCGCAAAAGAGCAATAAATTCGTTTATTTTAATTTTATAATAAATTCCCCTTTTAGCTGTGAGTTATTAAAGGTATAAACGGCAACACTTTTAACCACCGACGACACATAATTTGGCTCGTGCCTATTGTATTTCGTCGGCTAATTGCTACGAGCATTGATATTTACATATACATGGCCGTATACGCGGATTGCCATAATTGATTTGGTCGCTTCATAACGCGGAAAGCGACAAGTTGTTTTTTTAATAACTTAAGACACTGCCACAGCATCAAAGCGACCAAGCCTTTTATACATGTCTGCCTTTAATTGGAGTATTATTGAATATGTATATATGTATGTACATTTGTACTTTTTTGCTTTGGTTTGTATTTTCATACATACTATATATTCAATGATACCAATGCTCAACATCTGATCAACAGGCACATGTCTTTTGTGTATTGTTGGTCTTATTTACATATTTAAGGGTTGATTTGAGGCAGGTCAAATGTATTTAAGTTTGACTTGGCTTATCAAACCGCCTTTGAAAATATTCAAGTACATAGGTACTTACATCATTGTACTGAATAACACATATAAAATGCTTTAGGAAATTTCTTTATAGATACCTCCCCTCCCACCCATAGTCCAAATAATAACTAAATATTTTTTTATTTATTCAATTGTTATCAAATATTTTATTTATTTAAATTTTTCAATTCATTAATAATTCATACTTCATGGTTAATGTGCATACATTTTATGCAAATTAACGTTTTATAAATATGCAATGGATTTCGTGTGCACAGAAATTCCAAGTGTGCAAATGCCGTCGGCAAAACACTATTTGCATGAATATTTCAATTTGCATACATTTTCCTAACATTTTAATTTATTAACAAGAAGGGATTGGATAGTTCATAAATGTATGATTAATTTACATACATTTCATGAAAGGGCATATTTTGGGTATATGAATAGGTTTTTGTTTGTAAAGAAATAAGCAAAATTTCTGCAATTTGCATCAACATAAAACAAGCAAATATATTGCTATTATTATATTAATTAAGTTCAAATTCACATTAAATCATAAAACAAGCAAATATATTGCTACAAGTAATAAAATTTAAATTTAATTAATCCTACTAAATACCTATGTATATTCCCACAAAGAAATCATATTAAAAGAAAATCCAGAGAATTTATACACCAGCTGAAACTGTTGACAGAGAATTTTCTGCTGTTAACTGGTTAACATTGAAATTGGATTGTGTGTGGTGAAGTGCAAGACGTGTTCACATGCAAAAAAGTTGGAATCTAGCAAAAACGCCTTCTCATTGTGTTTAAATTCTCTGATTTTACAATGTATGTGGAACCAAAAAATATCAGGCCAGCAATACAAACTAATTCCTGCGAATTTATAGAGAAGAAATATAGGGAAATATGCATTATGGTGAAGGAAATATTTGATATGTAGGAGTTATTGCCGAACCCGAACTTTTTCGCTTTTTAAATGTTTTTCCAACTGCGCTTGGTAATGGTATCTTATATAGAGCACATATTTTTCTTGAATGAGCATCAAAGTAATGATAATTTTCAAATGTAACTGCATACTATTCTCGAAAATTGGTTCAAAACTGATGTAAGTTATTGAAAGCTTATTTCAGAAGCAGCATAGAATTTTTACAAATGTTTATTCTTTCCAGCAAAATTACTTGTTAAGCAGAAAAAAAATATACAAAGAAGGCAATTGGGCAGGGCCGCATTTACTTAAAATGCCGCCCTATACACTGGGGAAACAGCCGCCCTTTTTACTGAATTCTACACGAATAATTTAAAAAATCCATAACCATACTATGTACAGTCGAAATAGAAAGCCTTTAATTTGATCACCATCTAATTATGAGAATAATTGCATAATATCCATTTTTATATGTTAATTAATATAAAGAGTTGACAAGTTGATACAAGATAATTGCTTATACCTACATATATGGCACTACTTTATTTTGACTTGGATTCCAAACTGGCGAAACTTTATCGGTACTTCAAAATACAGAAACAATTTCTACCATTAGAAAGCGAGACCACTATTCCCCCAAAATTAGTGAGTTCGACATGTTTTTGTTTATGTTTTAAATGTTATTTTTTCATTAACATGTTTGACAATAAAAACTATGCAAATAACACGGGAAAATTATTTCGGTCTTTGATGGTTCACTTTTTTCACAAGAAAGTTGATTTTAGTTGTGTTTTTATGCACACATTTTTCAAACTAAAAAAATGTAATTTGTCAGAAAAAATAAAGAAAAAACGGCCGAATGTCAAAAAAACCTATCGAAATACAAACTGGCTCCTTTGTTTTTAATGAAATAGATTGTGTTTTTATACCCGCTGTACTTGTACACAGGGTATTATAACTTTGATTGGATAACGGTTGGTTGTACAGATATAAAGGAATCGAGATAGATATAGACTGCCATATATCAAAATCATCAGTATTGAAAAAAAATTTGATTGAGCCATGTCCGTACATCCGTCTGTCCGTTAACACGACAGTAAATATTGAGTAAATATTGAGATATCTTCACCAAATTTGGTACATGACCTTATCTGGACCCAGAATACATTGGTATTGAAAATGTGCGTAATCGGATGATAACCACACCCACTTTTAATATACATATATAACATTTTGAAAAACACAAAAAACCTGACTATTTAGTAAATAATACACCTAGAACGTTGAAATTTGACATGTGGACTGATCATAAATCAAAAATCGTTAAACCTATCGTAACACAATTCGGCAGAGTGGTTGCCTTTACTATAAGGAATGCTTTGAAGAAAAATTAACGAAATCGGTTAAGGTTACGCCCACTTTTATATAAAAGATTTTTAAAAGGGTTGTGGACGAATAAAATAAGCTATATATTTGCACGAAAGAGCTTTATATCAATGGTATTTCGTTTCCCAAGTGGATTTATAACAATAAATAGGAAAAATTCAAATTTAAAAAATGGGCGGTGCCTTTTATGACTAAGCAAATTTCTATGTTTCGGGAGACATAACTCGAAGAAAAATTAACGGATCGTAATAAAATTGGGTACACAAATTTTTCCTATAGCAGGAAATATTTCTAGAAAAAATGGACGAGATCGGTTAAAGACCACGCCCACTTTTATATAAAAGATTTTTAAAAGGGTCGTAGACGAAAATAATAAGCAATATCTTTCCGAAAAAGAGCTTTGTATCAATAGAACTTTACTTTCTAAACTGAATTATAACATTAAATTGGAAAACACTAAAATTTTTGAAAATGGGTGTGGCACCGCCCCTTTTTTGTCTAAGCTATTTTCAATGTTTCGGGAGCCATAACTCGAAGAAAAATTTACATATCGTAACAAAATTGGGTACACATATTTTCCTTATAGCAGGAAATATTTGTAGTAAAAGTGGATAAGATTGGTTAAATACCACGCCACTTTTTATATAAATGACTTTAGAAAGGGTCGTAGGCAAATCTTAGCGAAAAATAGTTTTGTACCATTGGTATTTTTATTGTTCTGTTATTTATTTGTTTTAAAATAAACAGTAGGGAAATCTCCATATCTGAAGGAAAACTGCATTATTATCCGCTCAAGGTCATTGGTGTTAGCCTCTGTATCCTTTTTGCTTCTTTTAAACGAAAATTAGTTCAGAATAGAACCATATGTAGATATATGTATTATTGCGAAGCCTTGTAACACTATTAAGCACACAAAACAAACAACAACAGCATTTCAAGTGTACAGCTGGGTATGTAATGTTCGGTCTCATTCGAACTTAGACTTCCTTACTTGTTCTTGTATTTCGTTAGTTTTTTGAAATACAGTTTACACACTTACACCAGTACTGAACCGTATTAGGAGGGAGGGCGACAAAAAATATAAAAAAAATATAAAAAAAATACAAGAAAAATACAGAGAAAATAATGTAGTGTCATATATGCATCAAGAAGTGTAACAAGTGATGAAGGTTTTTTTATTTTATATAGTTCTAAATATAAACGAAATCCACAAATAAAATGATGCATCAATCATTTGACTTACAATATTGAAACATTTAGTAGGAAATTAAAAGTTCCTATGAACATACAAGATAATTGCTAGCTTATTTTGGGATGTGATAAATCTTATTAAATGCAAACACGTCTGACTTTTTATTCTGTAAACTGATTGATCACAATCAGAGCTGGGTAAATTCAATTCCATTACATTACCCATTACATTTCTCAGTAATTGGAAAAAGTAATCAATTCCACAAAATCCTCCACAGCAAAGGAATTGATTACATTTTAATTCCTAAAAAATACTTTGCTCAATAGTAATTTCTTTCCCAGTACTTTCGAAAGGAATGAGAAATGTAATCGAAATTTATTTCAATTATATTGCAAGCAGACCTGTTAAATAATGATTACAATGGTAATGATTAGCCGTTCCATTGATTATTTTATTTAAACGCCATTTAATGAAAGGCGTTTTTGATTACTTTTGATTATTTTTAATTTTTTTTATTTTTTTGATTATTTCTGATTATTTTTCCGCTTTGTTGAAAGAAAAGTTCTTGTTTGTTGCATGCACGGAATAATTTCTACATACAAGTACATTTTAGGATGCAATATTAAATCGTAACTGCTTATCGAGGCAAATATATACGTGCATTATATAGGGCGCATGGTATATGATCGTTGATCTAAACATATTCTCCGGTAAGTATATACACGTGCATAATTTGCTACACTCATATATAATATAATAACGATCCTCTATGGTTCATCCTTAAGTCAAGCCAAATTTTGCTTTATATACAAAATTAATATATCCACTATTTTGGATTACGTTATGCCTATGCACAGATTGTTTTTAATCAAAGTTTATCATATTGTTCGCTTTATTTTAGTAATATTGGTTTCATATCATCGCCAGTGTGGGGCAATGTTTTCCAACAAAAGGTGGGCTGAAAAATTTGGTACAAAATGAGCTGTATAGCTATCTGGGTGATTCATATATTAGCATGGACATTTTGCGTTGAAAGAAACTGCAAAACTCTTCAACACGCCTTGAAAGTCTTCTGCTCCTGTTGAGCAACTATTTTCCTTGGCAGGAATTATAAATCCTCCAAGGCATCAGTCTTTGTCGGACGTTTCATTCGAAACTTTATTGAAAGCAAATGCAAATTTGTTATAATGATTAAAACAATTTTTAGATAATGCATATACATAAATACCTCTTATTGTACTTTGTTTTGGGTTTTGATTTCCATCGAAATATCGTTATTTTTGGTAATGTTATTTTAATGAAACAATTTTTAATTGATGCAAATAAGTATTAATTAGGTACACATTTCATAACATCATTACTTCCTTGTAAAACATCAACTTGTGCAGTTTTTATGTTTACAAAACCACATTTATATAAAATTAATAAAAAATAACATGAAATTACTAAGGCTTATATTTTCTAACTGTATCATTGAGCATGTACATTAGATTGGGACGAAACCTCACTTTTCTGTAATTTGCGTTGTTAATACTAAAAATATGGCTCACTATGTAAAACTTAAGATTTTATAGAAAATATCCTAGACGCAATCATAAGGAAATAAAAAGAAGTTTTAATCTAATGTACATGGACATACATATGTTAATAAATTTATCTGGGATATAACAACCTTTGGTTAGACAACTAATCATGATGATGAATGACAACTTAGAGGATCGCTCCAGTTGGAAGTTAAGCTATCAACCATCAACCTAAGTAGTATTACTCATACATATTGTTTGCGCATATTGTTTTGTCATAAAACAATACGCACTCCCCAGGTATTCATCGGAAATACTTATAGACACGATAATTTGTAGGTGCGTATGTACATAGATATTGTAACGAATTTGCTGCAAATCCTCTTATTTGAAATCCTCTGCTAAGTTCGAATCACTAAACTGTTGAATAAACAATTCCAACATTGAATAATGGAAAAATGGCCTTTATTAAAGTACTTCACAATAACACTTATACTTTGCTACTTGCTGGCTTAATAATCAAACTGATTGATAACTGAAATGAAACTCTACTATTGGCCGCCAGATAGCGTGCTTAATCAAACTGATTGATAGCTCAACTCAAACTGAATTGAATTACAGCGCCTCTACATCTGTCGCCTTTTATACTCTTTGGTTTCCTCGTTCGCCTCTTCTAGACGCTTCCAGAATCTACTAGTTCAGTATCTCTCAAACTTCCCAGCTGTAACTACAATTGCACGATTTTATAGCTTCTCTCATACCCCATGCTTGTATGTGTGAGCGACACTTCCACAATTATAATTGCCTACATTTAGGAGCATCTCAAATAAGATGTCTGCAAATGGTTGTGCCTTGCTTCTCAGCTGCGTGTACCTACATATGTGTAGACATAATGATTGATTCGTTTATGTAGATACATAATGATTGAATTATTGATGTGAATGTTTGTAGTTTACAGTCTCTCGCGCACACATAGGCGTAAATGCATCTGCGCGCGACATCTCTCGGCTGCCTTATATATGTGTATACATGATTTGATTATTGACGTAAATACTGCTTAGCATGGCCTTAGTGATGCTAATATCCGTGACACTGCCCTCCACCTAAGTCTGATCGTCCCGATCAGACAAATCTCCCGATCTAACTGCCGCTAGCATCTCCAAATGTACCACTCTTCTAATCCGTGGTTTCCCAGTGGTTTGTATGGGGTAGATGGTATCACTGATCTTCTTCACAACTTTGTACGGGCCTTCCCAACTGCACCGAAATTTGGCTGGAACACCTTTCTGCCGGTGAGGGTTGTTTAACAGTACCAAATCTCCCACCAAGAAAGCTTCCGAATTAAAGTTCTTGTCATGCCAGTGTTTCATCTTACTACTCATTACCCTGGGCCGTTCCTACACACTCTGTTGTTTGGTTAATGAATCATTTCGTAGAAATTGCGCTGGACGAATTTGCTTTGCATAATCGGTATCGTTCCCACATTTCACAACAGTCGTGCGCTCCGGCTTGAAACTACCCTCGCATTCTTTCTCGGAAATTCGTTGCTTCGTTTTCCTGCGTCTTTTAGGTTTTGTCAATGCCAGTGTTTCTCTCGCAGGTATTTTTGATTTTGATTTATTTGGCCCATTCGATCTATCAACCTCTGCCTTTGACTTTCGTGGTCTTTGCCGAGTCTTTTCCACCAGTACCCGATTACTGCTGAACCCTTTTTCCAAACTAAAGTTAAGTGGTATGTCCTGGTTCTTATAGCGCATAATTTTTCTCCGCATATCGATCCTGACGTCATGGTCAACCAAGAAGTCCACTCCCAATATGACTTCATCAACGATCTCCGCCACAACGAATTTGTGTAGAACCATGACTTTTCCAATTAATACCTCACATACCACTTCGCCTTGGACTTGATTATACTCGCCTGTGACCGTACGCAACCTTGCTCCAGGTAATGACTTTACTCTCCTGTAGACCAAATCAGATCGGATCAAGGAATGAGATGCCCCCGTATCTACAGTCAGTACACGCTTTTTACCATCCACATTCCCTCTGATGGTAAGACTGCTTGATTTCCTTCCGATCTGCGACACAGATATCACAGGACATTCAATAGCCGGGGCAAGTTTTCGTTCTTTACATCCGACACGCTCTTGCTCATTTCCGCCAGCTTTGCGTTTACGGCCACCCACATTGTTGGAAATATTAGGACCAAGATCGCAATGACGTGCAATGTGACCTGGGTTGCCGCACTTGAAACATTTAATAACTCCGGCATTCTTCTGCTGCGTAGCCTTCAATGCTTCCAAAATTGCGTCTACCCAGTCTGGATTTTCCACTTCCACGCGATGAGCTTTGTACGCTGGCTTACTCAAAAGTGAGGCTGTTTCCTGAGTCAGTGCATGCGATACCGTTTCAGCAAACGTTAGTTTTAGATTTGCATATGTAGCCCGCTTCGTTTCCACATCTCGTATGCCATTTATGAAGCTCTGGATTTTTACCCTTTCAGTGTATTCCACGGGTGCGTCCGCATTTGCAAGATGAGCCAATCTTTCAATATCTGAAGCAAACTCCTGCAATGTCTCATTTGCTTTTTGGTAGCGGTTTTGCAACTCAATTTGGAATATCTGTTTCCTATGCTCGCTTCCGTAACGTCTCTCTAAAGCGCTCATCAATGTTTCGTAGTGGTTCCGCTCGTACTCTGGGATGGTCTGTAAGATTTCCGCGGCAGGCCCTTTCAGTGCCACGAACAGAGCTGCAACTTTATCTTCAGCATTCCATTGGTTCACTGCTGCGGTCTTCTCAAACTGTAGCTTAAAGACCTGAAAAGGAACAGAACCGTCAAAGGATGGTGTCCTTACCTTTGGATTACTCGCTGAAACAGCTGGGCGATTTAGTTGAAACTGCTCCATACGACCTTTTAAATCATCTACTTCTGCCTGAAATTGAGCCATTTTTGCATCCTGCGCTTCCAGTTTTGATGATACCTGTTCCAAAATTTCTGCCGACATTTCAGATATACGTGCCTCTTGCGCTTCCAATTGAGATGCCATATATGTCTTTTGGTCTTCCAGTTGAGATGACACTTGCGACGTCATTTCTGAAATACGTGCCTCCTGTGATTCCAGTTGGGATGCCATATATGTCTTCTGTTCTTCGAGCTGTGTTTCCATCTTGGATGTTATCTGTGTCGACTGCGATTCCAGCTGAGATGACATTTGCGACGAAATTTCGGATATTTGTGCCGATATTGCAGCCAACATCATGTTCAGGTCTGTGTTCGCCATTGTCTGCGGTGTTTCATTTTTCTCTTCAATTTTTGCTGTTGTCTCGTCCTCATCAGGATAAAAGACATACTCGTCCACATCAATTCCTTCTGCTTCCATTGCCTCTCGTAGCCGTGCCTGAAGTTCGAGTTTAACGCCGCTTGTATTCAATCCACGGCTCTCCAACTCCTTCTTTAGTTGCTGGATCTTCAATTCACTGAACTTTGCCATGTCCTTGTTGTCCTCTGGAATTTATTCAACAATTCCTCTTCTGACACTAATTGTAACGAATTTGCTGCAAATCCTCTTATTTGCAATCCTCTGCTAAGTTCGAATCACTAAACTGTTGAATAGACAACTCCAACATTGAATAATGGAAAAATGGCCTTTATTAAAGTACTTCACAATAACACTTATACTTTGCTACTTGCTGGCTTAATAATCAAACTGATTGATAACTGAAATGAAACTCTACTATTGGCCGCCAGATAGCGTGCTTAATCAAACTGATTGATAGCTCTACTCAAACTGAATTGAATTACAGCGCCTCTACATCTGTCGCCTTTTATACTCTTTGGTTTACTCGTTCGCCTCTTCTAGACGCTTCCAGAATCTACTAGTCCAGTATCTCTCAAACTTCTCAGCTGTAACTACAATTGCACGATTTTATAGCTTCTCTCATACCCCATGCTTGTATGTGTGAGCGACACTTCCACAATTATAATTGCCTACATTTAGGAGCATCTCAAATAAGATGTCTGCATATGGTTGTGCCTTGCTTCTCAGCTGCGTGTACCTACATATGTGTAGACATAATGATTGATTCGTTTATGTAGATACATAATGATTGAATTATTGATGTGAATGTTTGTAGTTTACAGTCTCTCGCGCACACATAGGCGTAAATGCATCTGTGTGTGGCATCTCTCGGCTGCCTTATATATGTGTATACATGATTTGATTATTGACGTAAATACTCCTTAGCATGGCCTTAGTGATGGTATAGCTTAGTGATGCTAATATCCGTGACAATATGTACCAATATGCCTAGATAAGCGCTCACGGTATACCGGTACAATCTCCAATGTACTTGTATGTACAAAACAATCAGTGTATAGCCATAACGTAATCCAAAATAGTGAATATATTAATTTTGCATACAAAACAAAATTGGCTTGACTTAAGGATGAACCATAGAGGATCGTTAATATTTTTATATAATGAGTGTAGCAAATTATGCACGTGTATATACTTACCGGAGAATATGTTTACATCAACGCTCATATACCATTCGCCTTATATGTTGCACGTATATATTTGCCTCGATAAGCAGTTACGATTTAATATTGCATGCTAAAATGTACTTGTATGTAGAAATTATTCCGTACATGCAACAAACGATAATTTTTCTTTCAACAAAGCAGAAAAGTAATTAAAAATAATCAAAAACAAGTAAGGAAGGCTAAGTTCGGGTGTAACCGAACATTACATACTCAGTTGAGAGCTATGGAGACAAAATAAGGAAAATCACCATGTAGGAAAATGAACCTAGGGTAACCCTGGAATGTGGTTGTATGACATGTGTATCAAATGGAAGGTATTAAAGAGTATTTTAAGAGAGAGTAGGCCATAGTTCTATGGATGGAGGCCATTTAGGGATATCGCCATAAAGGTGGACCAGGGCTGACTCTAGAATTTGTTTGTACGATATGGGTATCAAATGAAAGGTGTTACTGAGCATTTTAAGAGGGAGTGGGCCTTAGGTCTATCGGTGGACGCCTTTTCGATATATCGCCATTAAGGTGGACCAGGGGTGACTCTAGAATGTGTTTGTACGATATGGGTATCAAATGAAAGGTGGTAATGAGTATTTTAAAAGGGAATGGGCTTTAGTTCTATAGGTGAACGCCTTTTCGAGAAATCGCCATAAAGGTGGACCAGGGGTGACTCTAGAATATGTTTGTACGATATGGGTATCAAATGAAAGCTGTTAATGAGTATTTTGAAAAGGAGTGATCCTTAGTTCCATAGGTGGACGCCGTTTCGAGATATCGCCATAAAGGTGGACCAGGGGTGTCTCTAGAATGTGTTTGTACGATATGGGAATCAAATGAAAGGTGTTACTGAGCATTTTAAGAGGGAGTGGGCATTAGGTCTATAGGTGGACGCCTTTTCGAGATATCGCCATTAGGGTGGGCCAGGGGTGACTCTAGAATGTTTGTACGATATGGGTATCAAATGAAAGGTGGTAATGAGTATTTTAAAAGGGAGTAATCCTTAGTTCTATAGGTGGACGCCTTTTCGAGATATCGCCATAAAGGTGGTCCAAGGGTGACTCTAAATGTTTGTACGATATGGGTGTCAAACGAAAGGTGTTACTGAGCATTTTAAGAGGGAGTGGGCATTAGGTCTATAGGTGGGCGCCTTTTCGAGATATCGCCATTAGGGTGGGCCAGGGGTGACTCTAGAATGTTTGTACGATATGGGTATCAAACGAAAGGTGTTACTGAGCATTTCAGGGGTGACTCTAGAATGTGTTTGTACGATATGGATATCAAATTAAAGGTATTAATGAGGGTTTTAAAAGCGAGTGGCCCTTAGATGTATATGTGAAGGCGTTCTCGCGATATCGACCAAAATGTGGACCAGGTGATCCAGAAAATCATCTGTCGGGTACTGCTAATTTATTTATATATGCAATACCACTAACAGTATTCCTGCCAAGATTCCAAGGGCTGTTGATTTCGGCTTGTAGTACTTTTTCATTTTCTTCTACTTAATATGGTAGGTGTCACACCCATTTTACGAAGTTTTTTCCAAAGTTATATTTTGCGTTACCATGTTTCATCCCTTTTTTCGTATTTGGTATAGAATTATGGCATTTTTTTCATTTTTCGTAATTTTCGATATCGATAAAGTGGGCGTGGTTATGGTCGGATTTCGGCCATTTTTTATACCAAGATAAAGTGAGTTCAGATAAGTACGTGGGCTAAGTTTAGTAAAGATATATCGGTTTTTGCTCAAGTTATTTTGTTAACGGCCGAGCGGAAGGACAGACGGTGGACTGTGTATAAAAACTGGGCGTGGCTTCAACCGATTTCGCCTATTTTCACAGAGAACAGTTACCATCATAGAATCTATGCCCCTACCAAATTTGAGAAGGATTGGTAAATTTTTGTTCGACTTATGGCATTAAAAGTATTCTAGACAAACTAAATGAAAATGGGCGTAGCCACGCCCATTTTGAAATTTTCTTTTATTTTTGTATTTTGTTGTATCATATCATTACTGGAGTTGAATTTTGACTTAATTTACTTATATACAGTAAAGATATTAAATTTTTTGTTAAAATTGGAATTAAAAAAAAAATTTTTTTAAAAAGTGGGCGTGTTCTTCATCCAATTTTGCTAATTTTTATTTAGCACATATATAGTAATAGTAGTAACGTTCCTGCCAAATTTCATCATGATATCTTCAACGATTACAATTACAGCTTGCAAAACTTTTAAATTACCTTCTTGTAAAAGTGGGCGGTGCCACGCCCATTGTCCAAAATCTTACTAATTTTCTATTCTGCGTCATAACGTCAACCCATCTACCAAGTTTCATCGCTTTAACCGCTTTTGGCAATGAATTATCGCATTTTTTCGGTTTTTCGAAATTTTCGATATCGAAAAAGTGGGCGTGGTTATAGTCCGATATCGTTCATTTTAAATAGCGATCTGAGATGAGTGCCCAGGAATCTACATACCAAATTTCATCAAGATACCTGAAAATTTACTCAAGGTATCGTGTTAACGGACAGACGGACGGACGGACGGACATGGCTCAATCAAATTTTTTTTCGATACTGATGATTTTGATATATGGAAGTCTATAGCTATCTCGATTCCTTTATACCTGTACAACCAACCGTTATCCAATCAAAGTTAATATACTCTGTGAGCTCTGCTCAACTGAGTATTAAAAAATCAAAAATAATCGAAAAAACCAAAAATAACCAAAAGTAATCAAAAACGGCCTTTGGATTATTTTTGATTTTTTTCAATAGTCGGAAAAAATCGTGATTTTTTTTTTGATTTTTTTCTAATGGTAATCAATTAGTAATTGCTTTTTACGGAAAACAATTGAGATAATCATTGGCCATTAAAATAGGCACTAATTAATTGATTACTAATGCTAATTCAAATTTAACAGTTCTGATAACAAGGAATGGAAAAAGTACTTTTGAATTTCCCATTCCATTCCTCAAAGGAATTGCGAAAGTAATTTGTAAAACTACAAGTTAGTCTGTGCTCCGGTTAATGTGGGTGACTTTTCGGGTCACACTTTTCATTATTTCATCAGATTTTTCTTATGAGTGGTAACTGGAGGCATTTTGAAACACCAATGAATATCAAATAATTATCCTCTTAAAGTTCCCAGCTAAGTAAGGGCATCTCCTTTCCTTCCTCTGCTATAGAAGTGTGATAGATATGTACCAGCAATCTTCAGATTTGTGATTGCTGAGCATACTTTTTATTTGAAAAACGGTACGCTTGAGTATGAGTGTCAATTCGATTTTATTTTCTTTAATTTAAATATATATATATATAGTGTATCAGCAATACACTACGATAATCACTTATTTTAATATTGTAACCACTAATTTGGCATACGAAATCTAATAATTTTAAACGTCTTCACTTTGCTCCAGGAAATGTAATAATTGTCTATGCAATTTTGCGTGCAGGGTCGCATTCTTGATTCATCAGCTGATACAGTTTAATGCTTCACGCATGGTTGTATGTTGTATATTTGATGTGGTGAAATAGGTTGACTAAAGGTGCCATTACATCACCCTTATTTTGGAAAAGAAGAAGGCGTCAGGGTGATCAATTCTGCCGGCTTCTTCTTGCCCAAAATTAAGAAAATTAAGATGTAAATTTATTAAGTAAAAATTTAGTACAATTTAAAATTTCGGAATGAAGCCAGAGAAAAAAGTTTTTATTTTTGATGAACGAATTTAACCTTTAAAAGTAGATATTCCTCCCCTTTTCATTTTAAATTCGTTCATTAGTGTAGGATATTTTAAATGGTTAAAATCTAATATACACAAGCTAATGATCCAATTGACAGACAGTTTTATGAAATTATTTTATATATAAAATAGTTGCGATGAATGACAATTAAGTTTATTTATAACTTATTTGATATTTAAAAATGGTTTTAGTAAATGATATTTAAATTTATTTATACGACGTTATCGAAAGTTTTTTTTTTTCATTGCCTTGCAATATGCAAATATTAGTTATATGATATATGTATGTATCAAATTTGTTACAAGGAATTCAGTTCAGTTTTATAATTTTTGTTTAAGAGATTCTCGTTTTTTGATTAATAATTATTTTGTATATAATTTGTATGTAATTAGATGAAAACTATAATATAGTTTTGATTAAGATATTTTTTGTACTTATGTGTAAGATCGTTATTATATTAATGAATATAATAAAACTTTTAATTCGAAACAAAATTTTTTGTATTTATGTAATGACGTTTTTAGTCATTGATACTGTAACGAATTTACTGCATTCCCCTTATTTGCAATCTTATGCCAACGTTCGTATCGCTAAAATGTTGAATAAATAACTGCAATATTGAATAATGGAAAATGGCTTTTATTAAGTACTTCACAATAACACTTTGCAACGAATAGCTTGCTTAATAACCAAACTGATTGATAGCTCAAATGAAACTCTACTATCAAAATAATACTGCTATTGCTCGTTAGATAGCGTCTGAATCGAAACTTGCTCATAGCGCCTCTACTGTTCTTGCATTTTTATACTCTTTGATTTCCTTGCTGCATACTTTTAGGCTTTTCCATTCCAGAACTTACTAGATGGTTTCTCAGCTACGACTACAGATATACATTTGTATAGCTTCTCTCACACCCCATGCGCTTGTATGTGTGAGCGACACTTCCACAATTATAATTGCCTACATTTAGGAGCATCTCATAAGATGTCTGCATGTGTTTGGGCATCTCATCTCCGCTGCGTGTACGTACATATGTGTAGAAATAATGATTGAATTATTGATGTGCGTACAGGCACTGCTTATCATTGGCTTAGAGATAGCAGCACCCCTTAGTTTTGCTAATATTCGTAACAATACGTTGACTAAAAACGTATAGTATATTATAAAAATTGGGTTTATGTTACTTTTTGTAATCTATTTTTGTGAATTGTTTTTCACTTTTTAGTTTTTTTTGTCAAAAATTGTTACGTCTACGCCATCCATTTGTTTAACTACATAAGGACCCTCGTAAATGCTTGCGTGTTTATCGCGCGGGTCCTTTTCTACTAAGACCGCATTATTTAAGGCAATGTCTGAAGGACATATATTCCTATCATAATACCGTTTATTACGCTCTTTATGTTTATTTATGAGTTCTTTTGCCAATGCATGGGATTTTTGCACACGGTACTTCACCTCCTTTGCGTAATTCTCAACATTATATATTGGATCAATGGTTTCTTTTTTTAGTTCATTTGGTAACACTGGCTTCCTACCAAATATTCGTTCAAATGGAGTGAATTTGTTGTCGAAAACAGTATTGGATGTTGTATTGTGTAAGAAAGTATAGTACTTTAAATATGTATCCCAATCAGAGAAGTTTTAGTTAAGATATGCCCGTAGGTATTCGTTAATACTCTACGTTCTATTGAGCCAACTCTTTGGTTGTTGTTGTTGTTGTTGTAGCGATAAGGTTCTCCCCGAAGGCTTTGTGGAGTGTTATAAATCCGGTACGCTCCGGTAACATAGCACCATTAAGGTGCTAGCCCGACCATCTCGGGAACGATTTATGTGGCCACATTAAACCTTCAGGCCATTCCCTCCCTCCCTACCCCAAAGTTCCATGAGGAGCTTGGGGTCGCCAGAGCCTCGTCTGTTAGTGAAACAGGATTCGCCGCGGATAGGTGAGGTTGACAATTGGGTTTGGAGAAGCTATATATTGCGCTGGCAACCTGAAAGGTTGCGCTACACAGCCCCTTGAATCTGGTATTTTAGTCGCCTCTTACGACAGGCATACCTACCGCGGGTATATTCTGATCCCCTAACCCGCTGGGGTCCAACTGTTTGGTGATAATACGCTGTTGAAAAGTCATGTTTGATATTGAAAAGTTTCATAAGTTCTGCAAGAATTTCATTCTTATATTCGGTACCTAAATCTGACCTGATGGACTTCATAAGTTCTGCAAGAATTTCATTCTTATATTCGGTACCTAAATCTGACCTGATGGACTTCATGGACCATATATTAAAATAAAACTCTCGAAAATTGCTGAAGCTATTGTTTTTGCGCTTTTATCTGGCACTGCTATTGTTACCAGGTATTTTGTTAAATCGCATATGATGGTAATTGCGAACTTGTTACGTAACTCGATTGTGGTAAAGGTTCGATTGTATTGTAACGAATTTACTTGCAAATCCTCTTATTTGCAATCCTCTGCTAAGTTCGAATCACTAAACTGTTGAATAAATAACTCCAATATTGAATAATGAAAAAAATGGCCTTTATTAAAGTACTTCACAATGACACTTATACTTTGCTACTCGCTGGCTTAATAACCAAACTGATTGATAATTCAAATTGAACTCTACTATTGGCCGCCAGATCGCGTGCTTAATCAATAACTGATTGATTGCTCAACTCAAACTGAATTACTTCTTACTCGCTTGCCCCGCTTTTATAGTTTACGCTGCATACTTCTAGGCTCTTCGATTTCCAGAACTTACTAGTTGTTTCGGCTACAAAATCGCCAGCCACAACTACGTGCACAAATTATTGCTCTCTCTTGTGACAACTCAGATAAGATATATGCATGTGTTTGTAGTTTACAGTCTCCCGCACACACAAAAGCGTATAAGTAAATTCATCGGTGTGTGACATCTCATCTCTCGCTGCCTTGTATGTAAATGTTGCTCGTCGGAATGTGTACATATGTGTAGACGCAATTAATGATTCGTTTATGTAGATACATAATGATTGAATTATTGATGTGAATTCACGTCACAGCTTAGCATCGGCCTGGAGATGGCAGCACTCCTCAGTTTTGCTAATATTCGTAACAGTATCAATAATAACTATATCAAATGGTTTACTCGGCGTTGGAGTCAGTACTAAATTTTCTTTGATTTTTGGTTTGACTTAGTTTACTAAACATTTTTGACAACTTTTGACGAATTTAGCAACGTCACGAGTCATGTTTTTCCAAAAGTATTTATTACGAATTTTTGCATAAAGCTTTTAAACACCGCAGTGACAGCTTAATATGGGGTCATTATGATAAATTGTCATGATTTTAATTTTTGTATTGTCGTCTGTTATCGTTTCTACTGGGTCTGTAAGTAGTATTTCTAACGTTTTTAAAATTTTATTTCCGCATTGTTTTAAATTTAAAATTGTACAATATTTGAAAAATAGATCATCTTTTGGCCATTCAACTTTGTTAATATGGTGATTGGTAGCTACTGTTTGTAACTTCGAAAGTAACTCTCCTAAGTTTGCTATTTCGTTACCAATCTCTATATTAAGTAGTTCGATCTTTTTGCATTTTAGAAATTTGAGTTTTATCATCATAAAAAATTGTGGTTCTTATACGCGGAATTTTTTTCGAATAATTAAATGAAAATTTGTCATAAACGTGTAAAGTAAGTTGTTTTTCGTCTTTTTTGTCTGTTTTCTTAAGAACGTATTCATCGTTTTGCCGTTTTGTCATTGATCTTGTCTGTACTGCTAAAATTTGTTTGTTCGATTCTTTAATATCATCGATTGTAATACGCGATAGTGCATCAGCACCAACGTTTGATTTACCCTTTATACAAACTATAGTAAAGTTGTATTCTGCTAATTCTAGCCTAATTCTTGAAAGTTTTGAAGAGGGGTCTTTCATATTGAAAAGGTATACTAGAGGTCTGTGATCTGACTTTACAATAAAATGTGTGCCATAAACGTATGGTCGAAATTGCTTGATTGCAAAGTAAATAGCTAAAAGTTCCAATTCTTTTATTGGTTTTTTCTGTTCGGCTTTATTAAATGCTTTAGAAGCGAAGCAAATTGGTAAATCACTACCTTGCTGTTCTTGACTCAAATTAGCGCCACATCCAGTTGTTGAAGCATCAACGGTAATTATGAAATGTTTCGTAAAACCTGGGTATTGAAGTAATTTTGGTGAAAGTAATGCTGCTTTCAAAATAAAAATGCTCTTTCGCACTCTACATCCCATACAAATTCAACTCTTTTTCTGCTTAATCGGTTTAGAGACGCTGCCAGAGAGGCAAAATTAGGTATAAACCGTCTGTAATAGTTTGCAAACGCGACGAATCGTCGTACCGCGTCTTTATCAGTCGGTTGTGTATAATTTTTAACTGCGTTTATTTTGAAGTCGTCTGGCAACAAACCTTTGGCTGAACATTTGTGACCTAAAAATGTAACTTCTGGTCGTAAAAAGTTGCATTTATTTGGGTTAAGTTTGAGATTGAAAGACCTACAAGTATCGAAAACCTTTGAAAGATTTTTAATGTGGTGTGCTTCACTACAACCTATGAAGATAATATCGTCGACGTACAAAAATGAGACATTGGGTGGTATACCCGAAAAAGCTATTGTCATCATTCGTGATAATGAATTAGGTGCTATATTTAAACCGAATGGAAGCACTTTCCATCTAAATGCACCTCGGTCAGTGCTGAAAGACGTAATGTCACGTGAGTCAGGATGCAAGGGGATTTGATGAAATCCAGAAAAAAGATCTAATGTGGAAAAATATTTTGCTCTACCGAGATTATCTAAAATATCGTCAACACTAACTAGTGAAAATTTATCAGCAATGAGTTTTTTTGTTAACTGCGCGAAAATCTACGCACATACGATAAGCTTTTGACCCTTAGTATCTTTCTTTGGGACTACAATTAAAGGACTATTGTAATTAGAGTAACTGGGTTCAATCAGATCGTTGTCTAACAGTTTATTTACTTAGCGATTTATTTCTTCGCGTTGAGAGTACGGCAATCGATAGTTTTTTACATATACCGGTTCATTGTCTGTCAATCTTAATTTTTGCTCGTAGAAGTTGTTTAAAGTCATTTTGTCCGTGTCAAGAGCGAAAATGTCGGCATAATCTATGCAAAGGTCAATTAATTTACTATGAGAATGTTGAGGTATTTGATTTTTTAAAATCGAAATTAGTTTTTTCGTACGTTTGTCTTCTGTTTCTGTCTTGTTAATTGTATAAACATTGTAGTTTGAAAGTTTTTCTGTCCGAATACTGTTTCTTTTCACATACACATGGTATTTATGACTTTAATTATTGGGTTACTGGAATTAGCAATGCACCTAGCTGTGAAAACACCTTTTTCAATTTCCTGCGAGTCCACGAAAAGTGGCTCGGGTGAATCTCCTGAATCAAAAAGTGTGAATATTTCACATCTAGGAGGAATGATACAACTGTCGTTTTCTGTTCCATGTAGGATTGGTATCGCGACTTTTTCATTACTTACCCAAAAGGAAATTCTGTTTCTTTCATAACTAATAATGCATTTGTTAATTTTCAGAAAATCTTTACCCAATATGCCATCGGATGGAATATTAAATTCTTCATTTACAACATGTAAAGTATGTTTAAGAGAAAAGTTGGAAAAATTTAAATAATGTCGTTTGTATTTAATGAAATATTACTGTCTAGACATGATATTTTTTATTAAAGAAATGTCTGCTTGAGTGTCTACTAAGAAAAAACAAAATTTTTGCGACCCGTTAAGTTGTAATTCTATGAAATCTGAATAATTTATATTTAAACGGTATATGCCTACTGGTGAAGGAAATTCGCTTACTCGCTTAGTTCGTCCTTCCTCAGTGTTCGCTCCTGAGGGGCGCTCGCGTTTAAAGCGCGGACGTTTGCGTTTCTACCTCTACCGCTTGACGATCTAGACTTATTACCTCTATTGTTACTATTGTTTGAATTAGGATTTGTATTTGAACGCGTATTATTATTGCTGCTATTTTTGTATCTATTCTCGTTATAATTCCTATATCTTTTATTATTGCTGCCGTTGCGGTTGCCGTTGTATGAAAATGAGCTATTATTTCTATAACCAGTATAGCTGCGATTTGGGTAAAAACCTCGATAACTACCACGTGAATTCCTGAATGTATTGTTACCACGTGATCGAAAAGCTAAAACCTGACGCTCTGTTACTTCGTTGTTTTGTTCTACAATTAATTTCGCTACCACGTCTTTCGGATCAGTAAATGCCGTTGAGGCCAAAATAGGTTTGACTAAATTGGATTTTGCATTTAAACGACACACGTTAACACTTTGTTCGACTGCCATTTCATGAGCTTTCGCTTGAGTGATCCCTTCAATAATAAGAAACCGCTCAAGTGAGTCAGCTAAATCTTCAACTTTTGTTGCAAAATCTGTGTAATTGTTATTGCTAACGTGCAACGCTGTAATTCTCCCTACTACAACTTTCGAGTTGTCCGGTTTGATCCTACAACGTAGAGCTGTTTTAATTTCGTTGACTGAAGTTAGTTGTCTTGGTATCGCTTCGCGGGCTTTACCCTCCAGTTTTGAATTTAAGAACGCTCTAAAAGTACCAGTTAAATCTGCAATAGCGAACTGTTCAAGTAATTCAATTTTGTCTATAAAAGAATCAAGTGCTTAGGATCACCACTGTAGTTTTCTCTAATAGAATTAGCACATGTGTTAATGAAAATTTTCTTTTCCTCAAGTGTTTCCATGATTTGATCGTTAAGATCTGAAGCTGAATTAGAAGAAGGTGAGGGCAACGTTTGTACTAATTGGATCGTTAAGATCTGGGTTTACGTTAGAAGAAGGGGTAACTAAGTTTGTATTATTTGAGTCGTTGAGCTCTGATTTTAAAGTAGAAGAAGTTGAAGTTAATTTTGCATTATTTGAGTCGCTAAGATTTGAAGCTAAATTAGAAGTTAAATTTTTACTGGAAGAATCTTCGAAGCCTGGAAAATCTGTTAAAAAAGGTAATCTATTTTCCTGTTTGATGACTTTTTTGGTCGAAGATGAAGTTAAACTTTCGTAGCTTGAGGCTGATTTATCGGAATCGGATTCTGAATTTGAAGTTTTGTGAACTCTCTTCCTATCTCTAAGGTTGTACATATGTAGTTATCAGAATAGCGAAAGAACTTAGTTTAAATACTATGGAATTTATGAAGCACTTATCTGAATGTAGGAATTTATAATTGAAGCTGAAATGTTGAGGAAAAGAGAAAGAAAATAGTTTGGGAAAGGTGAATTGATTTACAGTGAATTGTCGCTAACGAAATATTTAAAAATTTATTGGCAGAATTAATTGCAACTGAAATCTAATTGTATGAAAAATCTGTAAGAAGTAATTGAATTTAAAATGGCACAAAAGTATATAGGCATGAATTGGTAAAAATCTTAAAAATGTGGTAATCAGTTCAAAAATTCATATATTTTCACGGACGCACCGCTGTGTTCAAAAAAAATTCATATATTTTAACGGACGCACCGCTTTTGTTAAAAAAATCTTATTCGGTTTTTCACGGAACCACCGCATGTATCAAAAAATTTAATTTGTTTTTAACGGAACAACCGCATATATCAAAAAAATTGAATTGGTTTTTAATGGAACCACCGCATATATCAAAAAAATTAATTGGTTTTTAACAAACCACCGTTTATAAAAAAAAATCTCACATTGTATTGATTTATTAAGTACGGTTTAATAAGGGTTTCATAAGGCTGGTTTTACGCCTTATTGGTAGGGAATTAATAAGGAATGTATAGGGAGTTTCGCAGCGGATATTAATATGGAGAAATTAAATTTATAAAGTTTAAATTTTTAAATTTAATTAATTTGTGGCTTAATGAATTCCAGGACGGATATTGAATGCAAAAACATAGAAACTTTTGAACTTGCACGGACTTAATAAGAGGTTTGTAAGGATCTCGTGTTCGAAAAGAAAAATCTCGAGAGAATTAATTAAATTATGTCAGTTAAAACGCACTAGAGTGTATCAATTGGCAATTATACTCATATGCAAAACCCGAAATAATATTTAAAATTTTCTATATATATTGCAATTCCCAAATTCCGCAAAGTACCGACTGCAAAATAACCTTAAAAAAATGTGTGGATGTTTCAAGCAAAAGAGGCTGTCCACATGTTATGTAAAACACAGTGAATGCGTTGAAATTTATAATATATGTATGGCAAATTTGCCGTATATAACTTTTTTTTCTTTTATAACAATTTATGAAAATATTTAGATTTTGAAATGTACGTATGAAAATAATAATTTTTTATATACATATAAATACATATACATACATACACGTTGCTGTACCAGCGTTACAGATGCGGATTCGGTGGATAGATTCCGATGATATTGGAACTCGTTGACTGATGGTACTTCCATAGAGAAAACTCACCCACTGATGAAAACTCAATCTGCGTTGCAGCCGTATTGATATATGTGAACGCCATTGTTAGACAGTTCCTGCATAATTCTACTCTTAAATCGTTTAGGTTCTGACTAGATTAGATTCTGGCATAGTATCAGCCTTAGCAAAAATCGGTATACTGTTGACTTTGCTATCTAGTTTCTTCATACAAACCAGATCTAATGGTTTAAAGCAATATAAAATAGAGACACGCATGAAACCAACTATCATGACACGAAATTAAAGAACGTTTTATTTTCAACTCTTCTTGTAAAATAAGCTTCGAGTTGTGCATCAGTATATTCCGCTGCAGTTTAAAGGCAATTCCGCCATTTTGTCACGGTCGCCATGTACCAGCAATCTTCAGTTTTGTGATTGCTGAGCATACTTTTTAATTGAAAAACGGTACGCTTGAGTATGAGTGTCAATTCGATTTTATTTACTTTAATTTAAATATATATATATAGTGTATCAGCTATACACTACGATAATCACTTATTTTAATATTGTAACCACGAATTTGGCGTACGAAATCTAATAATTTTCAACGTCTTCACTTTGCTCCAGGAAATGTAATAATTGCCTATGCATTTTTGCGTGCAGGGTCGCATTCTTGATTCACCACCTGATGCAGTTTAATGCTTGACGCATGGTTAAATAAATAAATGTAAGGCGCGATAACCTCCGAAGGGATCTAAGGCCGAGCTTCTCTACTACTCTTGACGCATGGTTGTATGTTGTATATTTGATGTGGTGAAATTGGTTGCCTAAAGGTGCCGTTACAGCTATAGGAAAGCAGCATACTTTTTAATTTTCTTTGATACAATCAGCTGGCTTAACGTAAACACCATTAACGTTTTTCTGGTATTCTTGATATTTTGATCCATCCATAGTTCCCTACTCTGAGCGGTTTAGAACTGGCATCTACGCCGTTTTGCCTCATAGGAGGTTGGCGGGATGTCGGTGACCAAGAACTGCCAACCCCCTAACCCAGGGTCTTATGCGGACCTTGCCTATTGGACGAATTGCATACAGAGGATAAATTCGGCGGCTGTATTCGAATAGCTCATTCCCGATACCAGGCCACCTCGGAAAGTATTGATGGCTGCTGTGGCGCACGAATCTTTTCCCGTATATAATACTGGACCGCTGAGCCCGCCTTTTCGGGCAGGAGGTCGTACGATTGAGATAAACGACTCATTATCTAATTGTAATAAGGACGATGATAAGGGGTGGACTGAGTCGCAAACCAAGGAAGACGAAAACGCATTTATCGATGTGTCGGACTCGGGGAGCGTGAGTAGTGCTGATTCAATGGACTCCGTGTTGGAAAAGCATACAAATGAAAACGGAGTAGTAGTGTGGAGAAGGGTACGGAGCAGAGGAGGTAAGAGAGCACTGTCGCTGTACCGAGCAGCACTAGGAATTGTCCAACGCCTGGGAGTAGTGGTTGACCCAACAGAAGTGGAAATTGGGCGCTTGGAATGGGTTCATGAGGGGCTAGAAGTATGTCGAAGGAAATTCAAAAGGTTTGTTTCGAGAAAACCTCGGTACTGTAACCGGTATGAGGAGAAAGAAGCGTCAAATGGCATAAATGCGATGCAACGTTCGGCGGAAGGCGACAAGCCTGTTTTCAAGACGCAGAAAGGACCCAGTCCCAGAGCCGCGAGGCAGGGCAGCCGCATAGACAAGACAAGTAGCTCTAAAGCTGTAGGAGAGATGGGCCCAATAGCGAGGAAGCAGCTACCTCGAAAGCTGCAAGTCAAATGGGAAGACGTCAAAAGTGGCGAAGTGCCAACTATGGAAGTAAGAGATAAGCCAAAGCGATATAACGCTAAGACTCCGGCTTTTCCAGAGAAGATGAGTGATGTGGCAAAGCAGTTACTGACTGTGGCACTGGTTGATCGTAACAATTCTTTCGGACAGATGACTACTGAAAGGTGGAGATCTGGAGGTTATTAGCTTAATGCTTAAGATGATGTGCGAACAACCAAGTTAGCCCCGAATAAACCAACACAGGTTTGGACATTGGGATCTATACATTGATTTCCATTTTTTGCATTATCATCAGGCTCTAGCTCACCTGATATGTGTTTAAAAATTAATTAGAAGATTCTCTAAGGGAATTCCGCCAGGTGCTAATGTGACCTAGCGAGAGAACTTGACTCATACTAGGAATCTCAACTTGAATATTATGCGGCTGGTAAATAAACACAAACGCGCAATTAGGAAAAGCATCTAAATAACTACAACCTCTCTTCGGAGTCGATAAGCCGTGGTCAATCGTGGTTGTTGTTGTAGCAGTGCTTCGCCACATCTAATAGGTGTGACCGATCACAAATTGTCATCAATCCTCTAACGGGAGTCCAAGGAAATTTGCTGTTTCAACAGGGCTGGACCATAATGAGAGGGGTGTTAGAGGCGTTGGTTCCACACTACAATTGAAGAGATGGTTGGTGTCATGTGGGGACACATTGCACGCAGGGCATACATTTTGTATGTCGGGGTTCATTTTGGATAGGTAAGAGTTTAACCTGTTACAGTATCCAAATCGAAGTTGAGCTAGAGTGACTCGCGTTTCCCTAGGAAGTGTGCGTTCCTCTTCTTCAAATTTAGGGTATTGTCTTTTGAGTACAGGATTCACCGGGCAATTCCTGATATAGAGGTCCGATGCCTGTTTGCGGAGTTCACTGAGGACCTGCTTGTGGCTTCATACGGCTGTGTTCTCAGGTGTCGTATTTCCTCATAATGTTTACGGAGATGACTCCTTAAGCCTCTGGGCGGTGTTGGCTCATCAATTAGATGTCTGTTGGGGTGCCCAGGTTATTGGGTATTCAACAGGAACTGTTTGGTTAGCATTTCATTTCTCTCCCTGATGGGGAGTATTCTCTCGTCATTATGTAGATGGTGTTTTGGGGACATAAGAAGACAACCCGTGGTGGTTCTGAGGGTAGTATTTTCGCCTGTAGCTTCTTCCAGTGAGTAGTCTTTAGGCTTGGCGACCATATCCGGGACGCGTAGCATTCAATCGGCTGGCCAATATCTTTGTAAGTGGTAATGAGCGTTTCTTTATCTTTTCCCCAAGTACTGCCAGCAAGAGATTTTAGGATTTTATTACGGCTTTGGATTTTCGGTACAATTGCGCCTGCATGCTCACCAAAATGTAGATCCTGATCGAACATCACACCCAAGATTTTGGGGTGTTATAAAAGGTGGAAAATGAATTTTCTGTTTTGTGAGGTGTAAGTGCGAATGAGTGAATGAATCTTTATTCAAATATTGTTAGCTTATTTATACTAAATTATTCTAAACATACTCTTACATACATATTTACTTTAATTATACATACTTACATACCTACATACATATTTGTGTTGAGTTGTGACGTCTGTGGGAAACGCAATGTCAGCTAATTTGCCAGAATGCACTTTTGGTTTAGTCGTGCGTTGTACACACACCTGTATTAAATCGTGTGAACTGCTCTGTCAGCAACAATTAGCAAATGCCCATTTTGTGTTGATTAAAATTTAGACTCTTTTTGTTACAGGGTAGCCTATTAACTGGTTTACTCATTTGGCATTTGGCGAATGCGTGAGCATTCTATTTTTATTTAGTAAAATATAAATTAACTCTATATTTTGTATTTTATGTTTGTAGGTTTAAAATTTACTTATTCGATTAATTTAAGTCTATTTTTGTGTATTATTATTTTCTTATTGTTTATGATATTGCTATTTTCTATGTTACTGGGAAATTTTTGCTAATCGTTATTTCCTATTCTAGACGCTATTAAAGTGTAATTATTTTTACTATCGATATTTTCTACTTTATAGGGTATTATAGTAAAATTATTACTTTTATCGATATTTTCTACCTTATAGGTTATTAATAAAATAATTTTTCTTATTGATATTTTCTATTCCGCAGGTTATTAATAAAATTATTTTTCCTATTCTACAGGTTATTAATAAAATTATTTTTCCTATTGAAATTTTTTTTCTACAGGACCCTATATATCTACTATCTATTTATTTAGATGCAAAAAATCCTATTATCTAAAATTATGACCCTTCTAAAAGGCGAAGTTTTCCTAGATGAAAACGGTTAAACAAAGTTTTTGTATTGGTAGTCCACTTCAAAAAATAAATTGAAACGTATAGAATAAGACAATGGTTACAGTCATCATAGGTTGAAAATTGACATTGATCGAAAAGCGGGGTCTCTGAGAGTATGATATACAGTAGATTGGGTAGATTCAGTTGCTGCTAGAGCAAGAAGTAGTTATATAGTGATAAGTGGTTAAACCAATGGGTAAAGTGGATGCAAACATTTTTCATATCTTTTCTTATACCATTTTTCATATTTTCCAGCAATATTTTTATTAGATCTTATGTGTCATGCGATTCTCTGGGTGGCCTTCCCAGATGGGATCGTCATGATATTTATGCAGAATTTCTTAAATTTTTGTCGACATTTGTCACATGCACAACTTCTGTGGTTAATGCAAATATTAGATCTTTTAGAACTTGGGTACCTATTTTATTTTTATTTTTATTTTTAAATGTGCTTACTCGAGTATTCCTTATTCTTGACCAATTTGTCTCCTAAGGGACAACTGTCTTTTTCACTACAAGTCCTACATTGCCGGCATTTTTCAGCCTGGTTGAAAACTGTCCTAAGTCAATAACTTCCTCAACAATCCGGTTGCTTGTATTTATTATTCTACGAATTTTCTATCCTTTGGGGATGAAAACGAGCGCGACATGTCTAATTGCAAATATATTATTTATTAAGCGCTTTCTTTATAATAAGATTATCTTTGTGACTTTTTATTTTCTTCATTCTGGCTGGTTTTTTAGTTTCCGATCTTGTGGTAACTTTAGGTATTTTGCATATTTCCACTTATGTAAGGTTTTTAGTCAAGCATTATGTTGCGAAAAGTTATTATTTTATAAGGTTTGTGGTATAAATCTTCTAGCTTGACAGCCTTCATAGATGCTATTTTGATTAACTTCTATGGAAACTACTGCTGTGAATTAGCAAATTCTTGAACTTAGACAGTGCTAATGAAACTGTCTTAATAAATTATTCTATTGAGTGAGGAATTTGCAGTGATTCATTTGTAATTGTTTACTGTTCTTATCGAAATTGGGTTGTGTTTAGATGGTTTTTGAAAGAGAAAATTAAAGGGAAAATAAAAATGTATTATTATATTATTTCTTTGTTTTTTATGTTTATTATATTAAGCATTCCATTTGACTTTTTTTATTTTTTCCTTATTTAGTTAGCATTATAAAAGGTTGATTTCTAAAAATGTTTCTTCTTAAGGAAAAATTTGTTTAATTTAACATTTTTGACATTCCTAATTTTTCTTACAAAATTTTTTCAAATGTTGAATAGTTAAATACAGTTTGTTTTTTCTTGTTTAATTATTAAAAATTAATTCCTATGCTATTTTATTGTTTTTTTTTTCATTTTGTTATCTATGCCATTTTGGGCTTAAAAAAATTTCTATTTTGGAAAAACATCAGTAAACATTTAAAAAATTTTGTTTTCACATTTAAGGGGTTTTATAAAAACGACCTCAGCACTTGACTTTGATTTTGTATGCCCTCTTCTGGGAACATAACTCAATAATTAGTAACAAAAAGTTTTTACAGCCGTTAGGTTGCCCGATTATTTTCTTACTTAAAAATAATGTCTAAATTGTCAAACCCACTTCAGAATTAAGCTAATTATACTTATTATATTTATACGTATTATGCTGCCAGTCCTGTTGTTTATTCCACCCTTTTTATGCTCTGACCGACTTTAATAATTTCTTCCCAACTGTTTACCACCTTATCAAAAAAAATATAATAAAATAAAATAAAATATGTAAGGCGCGATAACCTCCGAAGAGATCTAAGGCCGAGCTTCTCTTCCAATTTGCGTCGTGCTCCTCTTGATTTTCCCTACAAATTGGCCGGACGGGACCTACATGTTTTATGCCGACTCCGAACGGCATCTGCAAGGCAGATGAGTTTTCACTGAGAGCTTTTCATGGCAGAAATACACCCGGAGCGCTTGCCAAACACTGCCGAGGGGCAACCCCGCTTAGACAAACTTTCTTCTAATTGAAAAACCTTATTTCTAAAATTTTGATGTTGCTTTGCCCGGGGTGCGAACCCAGGGCATACGGTGTGATAGGCGAACCACGCTACCATCACACCACGGTGGCCACCACCTTATCACCGTTGGATATTTCTGGCTGGCTGTAGATTTGTGTTTGTAAAAATTGTGTTTATTTGAAGCGTGTTGGAATTCGAAAGGTACAAAAGTGGGCGCCAGCGCATCTAATGGCAGCGTATTTGTTTTTCAACTGCCGCAATTTTCATGTAATCTTCATCGTTGGAGCCCAAATTTAATTCATCAAAAACATCATTGCAAAAGCGAAATTTGTGTCTGTTCCGAATGTGGTTCCTTTGTTTCTTCTTCCAGTTTATTGACAAAAAATTTAACCGCGATAATAATTAAGAGTTGGAAAACACGTCCGATGGCTTCTCCTTTTCTCTCCTTTTATAAGGCTTAGGCTAAAATCAGCCAGTATTATCCTTACCAATGAATTAGGCTGATTGATCAGCCAGTATAATCAAGGCAGGATCGCCATATAGAAGGTTTATCCTTGCCAGCAATGAACTTGGGCTGAAAAATCAGCCACCAGAATCCTAGGCAGGATCGCCATATAAAAGGTGGAAAATGAATTATCTGTTTTATGAGGTATAAGTGCGAATGAGTGAATGAATCTTTACTCAAATATTGTGTGCTTATTTATACTAAATTATTCTAAACATATTCTTACATACATATTTACTTTAATTATACATACTTACATACCTACATACAAATTGACACAAATATGTACCTACATATTTGTGTTGAGTTGTGACGTCTGTGGGAAACGCAATGTCAGCAAATTTGCCTGAATGCACATTTGGTTTAGTCGAGCGTTGTACACACACCTGTATTAAATCGTGTGAATTGCTTTATCAGCAACAATTAGCAAATGTCCCTTTTGTAAATAAAAAATAAATGTAAGGCGCGATAACCTCCGAAGAGATCTAAGGCCGAGCTTCTCTTCCAATTTGCGTCGTGCTCCTCTTGATTTTTCCCTACAAATTGGCCGGACGGGACCTATATGTTTTATGCCGACTCCGAACGGCATCTGCAAGGCAGACGAGTTTTCACTGAGAGCTTTTCATGGCAGAAATACAATCGGAGCGCTTGCCAGACACTGCCGAGGGGCGACCCCGCTTAGAAAAATTTTCTTCTAATTGAAAAATCTTATTTCTAAAATTTTGATGTTGCTTTGCCCGGGAGTTGAACCCAGGGCATACGGCGTGATAAGCGGAGCACGCTACCATCACACCACGGTGTCCCTTTTGTGGTGATTAAATTTTAGACTCTTTTTGTTACAGGGTAGCATAATAACTGGTTTACTCATTTGGCATTGAAATTGTTGGCTGTTTACACAACAGTGTAAAACAGTCGGTATCGTAGTGCCATTGACGTGGATGTTCAAAATGGTCGACATGTGGGACGTCCATGTTGTAACTAAGGGCGCCGATGATTTAGTCGGTGATAATGACAGGTTTCGCGATGTGAAAAAACTGGAGATATCAGAGAGGTAGCCGTTTATTTTGTTGCAAATCTCATCGATCTGTGGGCCTGGGCCTGTGGCCATTATGTTGCAGTCATCGGCGTAGGAAACTATAGTTACTCCTTCTGGTGGCGAAGGTAGCTTTAATATGTAGAAGTTAAACAAAAGTGGGGATAGGACACCCCTTGTTCAATTCTTCTTGGTTTTTATGCTGCATTTCTAAATTGCACCGATGCCTGCCGGCCACCCAGACAATTTGCCGTCCACCTTTTAAGACATGGGGGAAGGGTACACCCTTCCAGGTGTTGCAGTAACGTGCCATGGTTGACCGTATCAAAAGCTTTCGATAGGTCTAGCGCAACGAGTAATATTCTATGGTGGGGGTTTTGATTTAAACCGCAATTTATTTGGGTGCTAATGGCATTTAGCGCGGTGGTTGTGCTATGAAGTTTTCTAAAGCCATGCGGATGACAGGCTAGTTGCAAAATTGCTTTGAAATAGGGGAGCAAAATGGCTTCAAGCGTCTTGGCTACTGGCGATAAGAGAGATGTCGGGCGATATGACTCTCCTATGTTAGCTGGTTTCCCAGGCTTTAGTAGCGGGACCACCTTGCCCATATTCCATTTTTCGGGGATGACAAAGGTGGAGAGAGACAGGTTGAAGACATGTGCTAAATATTTAAAACCCTCATTTCCTAGGCTTTTAAGCATCGGCGTGGGCCCACTGCTTTAGATGGCTTAGCTTGACCGAAGGCATCCTCAACCTCTTTGGCGGTGATGGTAATTGGGGACGGGCTGAATTTATGTTTATATGCGTGTCTGTTGGCCCTCCGTCTAACTTTATCAACCGTAGAATGCATTATATATTGTCGGCAGAAAGCGCTAGCGTACTTTATCGCCAAAGGCGATGGAAATTTTGTCGTTGTGCTTGGACGGATTCGATAGGGACTTTGCGGTGGACCAAAGCTTACCCACACCGGCAGAGAGGTTACAATGACTTAGATGCTCCTCCCATTTCGCCCGCTTGTGTTCATCCACAAGCAATTTGATGCGTTGGTTTATATCCCTTGTTTGGAGGTTGCCGGGATCGCGCTGTTTTATAAGTTCTCTCGCTAAATTTGCAGCCTCTGCCGGAAAATGAGGCCGAATTTCGGGAATTCTTCCGGCGGGGATAAAGCGAGCCGAGGCGGATTCAATGACCTTGCGGAAAGCACGCTCCCCTTGGCGAGCATCAGTCGGGATAGGGAGGGCACCAAAGCGGCTGTAAAGGATTTGTATTCATCCCACTTTCCTTTTTTAAAGTTTATGAAAGTGCGTTTCTCGATGACGATGAAGTCGGCGGTACGCTCAAGCGAAATAAGTATTGGCAGGTGATCGGATGTCAATGTTACCATCGGCTGCCAGTTGACGCAGTTTACGAATCCTTCGTTCACGATTGATATATCTGGCGAACTGTGACAGCTTCTTACCATACGAGTGGGTGAGTTTCGTTTATTGTGCAGAACGTCTTTTCTTCTATTTGATCCGCCAACATCTCGCCCCTGCTGTCCACCTGCAATTTTGAATGCCATAGGTCGCGATGGGCATTGAAATAGCCTAAGGTAATGTGAGTAAGGCGCAAATATTAGGGCGGTATCCACTGAGGCAGCAGGTGGCAGGAGGGATGTAGATGTTGATGATTTCTAGGTTTTCATCGCCTGACCGGACAGATAAGCCGTGACATTCTAGGACATTGTCCTTGCGGCTAATGTCGGGATCAAATATATGATATTGCACTGATTAGTGTATGATAAACGCGAGACCGCCTCCATTTCCGCTCTCGCGATCTTTTCTGTGGACATTATACCCAGAACAGGCCTGCAGAGCAGATCTTGCTGTGAGTTTAGCCTCTTGAATCGCAGCAATGCGGATGTTGTAGCGCCTCTTGAAATCGGCTATCTCCGTAATCTTGCGGTTAATCCATTACAGTTTAACTGCAGAATTGTGAAGTGCAGCGCGAGAGACGTCGTCACTCTAGGAGTAAGTGATGGGTGACTACGCCTGGGTTGTGAAAGGCTAGGACGCAATTGCTGTTGTGGCCCCGGGACTGGACATCTCTGGGTAAGCATTGGGGGTACCTGGTGTATTTGGGTTTGCGCCCTGGCAACATGGCGCAATGAAGCCCGTCGGGGGGTTTCCGCAGCGGAGTACAGAACATCTAGGAAAGTGGCACCGTCCAAAGCAGGAGATGCATTGGGCGGATGTCGCAAACATATATATTCTGTGCTGGCAAACGGTGCAAAATGTGGTACGGACTAAGAGACGCATCAAAACCATTTCTCAGGACCGGCGTCAGGAGACGTACCCGGACTGGGTTCGATACCTTCCCGGAGCAAGAGAGTAAGGCGCAGTCCCGCTCCGAGGAGCTGCTGGTAGGATGACAATTTGTGGGAGGGACACGATAATTTAAAAGTGGTGACACTGAAATAACAGTCCTTGGTCGGGAAAAATCCCGAGTTGCTCCGGTACATAGAACCGACTGCCTTGGGAAGCGCTGGTCAATCGTCAAATTCTTGTCTAACCCAAAAAAACTTACTTACTTAATTGGCGCTTAACCGTCTAAACAGTTATGGCCGTCCAACAAGGCGCACCAGTCGCTCCTTCGCTCCGCCAACCAGTGCCAATTGGTCAAACCAAGGGAGTTTAAATCGTTTTCCACCTGGTCCTTCCAACGGAGTGGGGGCCGCCCTCTACCTCTGCTTCCATAGGCGGGTTCCGATAGAAACACTTTCTTGGCCGGAGCATCATCTTTCATTCGCATAACATGGCCTAGCCAGCGCAGCAGCTGCGTTTTAATTCGCTGGACTATGTTGATGTCTGCGTATAGCTCGTACAGCTCATCATTAAATCTTCTTCGGTACTCGCCCTCGTCAACGCGTAGAGGTCCGTAAATCGTTCGAAGAACTTTTCTCTCGAACACTCTGAAAGCTACTAACAGGGCGGGTGTTTAGGCCGATCATATCAATGTCATCAGCATATGCCAGTAATTGCACGCTTTTATAGAATATTGTTCCAGTGCGGTTTAGTTCTGCAGCTAGTATAATTTTCTCCAGCATCAAATTAAAGAAATCGCACGATGGGGGGTCACCCTGTTTGAAACCTCGTTTAGCTTCGATCGGCTCGGAGAGCTCCTTCCCAATTCTGACTGAGCTGTTGGTGTTGCTCAACGTCATTTTGCACAGTATAAGTTTTGCGAGGAAACCAAATTCAGACATAGCGGCATATAGGCACCTCCTTTTCGTGCTGTCGAAGGCGGCTTTAAAGTCGACGAAGAGGTGATGTGTGTCGATTCTCTTTTCACGGTTTTTTCCAAGATTTGGCGCATTGTGAAAATGTGGTCGATGGTAGATTTACCAGGTCTGAAGCCGCACTGATAAGGTCCAATCAGCCGGTTTACGGTGGGCTTCAATCTTTCGCACAATACACTTGAAAGGACCTTATATGCGATATTAAGAAGGCTGATTACAATATAGTTGGTGCATTTTGCAGTATCCCCCTTCTTGTGAACTGCACAGAGAACACTTAGATTCCAATCGTCGGGCATGCACTCGTCCGCTCTTATTTTGCTAAGAAGCTGTTGCATGCACTTTACCAACTCCTCGCCGCCGAACTTGAATAGCTCCGCAGGCAATCCATCAGGGCCCACGGCCTTGTTGTTTTTCAATCTGGTTATTGCTATTCTAACTTCGTCATAATCGGGCGGGAGGACATTTATTCCATCATCATCGATTGCGGGATCGGGTTCCTCATCTCTACGCGGTGAATCGCTGCCTCCATTTAAGAGAGCAGAGAAGTGTTCCCTCCATAATCTAAGCACTCTCTGAACATCAGTTACAAGGTCGGCGTTTTCGTTCCTACAGGAGTTTGCCCCGGTCTTAAAACCTTCCGTCTGTCGCCGTATTTTTTGGTAATATTTTCGGGCGTTATTTCTGGTCGCTAGCATCTCAAGCTCCTCGCACTCACGCCTTTCTGCTTCTGCTTTTTTCTTCCTGAAAAGGCGTCTCGCTTCCCTTTTCAACTCACGACAGAGTCCACACACTCCTTTTGTTGCGCTCGCTTTTAACGTAGCCCTGTAGGCAACGTCTTTTCTTTCGGTTGCAACGCGGCATTCTTCATCGTACCAGTTGGTTTTTCGTGGCCGCCGGTAACCAATTTTTTCATCGGCGGCAGTACGAAGTGCTTTGGAGATATGCTCCCACTGCTCCTGTATTCCTTTAGGATGAGTTGTGCTCTCAGAGAGCAGGTGTGAGAGTCGAGTTGCGAAATCGTTGGCAGCCTGGTGTGATTGAAGCTTTTCGCCGTCTAGCTTTCCTTGTGTTTTTTGTTCCTTGGTTTTAGCCGCACTGAGGCGGATGCGTATTTTGGCTGCAACGAGATAATGGTCCGAGTCGATGTTAGGTCCTCGGATCGTGCGCACATATAAAACACTGGAGGTATGCCGTCCGTCTATCACAACGTGATCGATCTGTTTGCGAGAATTTCGATCAGGAGACAGCCATGTAGCTTGATGTATCTTTTTATGTATGAACTTGTGCTGGATATGACCATGTTTCGAGCACCGGCAAAGTCAATCAGCCTCAGTCCGTTAGGAGAAGTTTCATTGTGTAGGCTGAACTTTCCGACTGTAGGGCCAAAAACACCTTCTTTGACCACCCTGGCGTTAAAGTCACCAAGTACGACTTTGATATCATGACGAGGGCAGCGCTCGTATGTGCGTTCTAATTGTTTATAAAAAGTGTCTTTCACCTCATCGTCTTTCTCCTCTGTCGGCGCATGGGCGCAGATGAATGATATATTAAAAAATTTTGCTTTTATTCGGATAGCCGCGAGACGCTCGTCCACAGGCGTGAACGCCAGAACTTGGCGACGAAGACTCTCTCCCACCACGAATCCGACGCCGAAACTGCGCTTATTCGTATGGCCACTCCAGTAGATGTCACAATTTTTGATCTTCTTTCTTCCTTGCTTCGTCCAACGCATTTCTTGGATGGCGGTGATGTCAGATTTTGCTTTGACGAAGACATCAACCAGCCGGGCATCTGCACCAATCCCATTCAGGGAGCGGACGTTCCAGGTGCATGCCCTCAATTCATTGTCCTTAAAACGTTTTCCATGGTCGCATATGGCAAGGAGAAATGAATTGCAAGTCATAGAAGACAGTGCTATCATATGTATGTAATTAGCGAGACTTGTTCATATTGCTTTACACAATGGTTTTGTTATTGGTTTTAGAGAGAAATTGCAAAGTTTACAAACGGCGATGGTTACTAGGATATGTTTCTGAATTTCACTTCTTCACAGCTAGCTTCTCGGGAGCTGAGTATTGAACTCGAATCTCCAACATTCATACCAGTGTAAAGGAGATGCCTTTAACCACTCAGCCAAATAAATGCCCCACTGCTCGCTTTGCAAGTGGTCTATAAGATTTGCCTTTTTGTTGCTATTCCTTTTTTATTCACTGTTAGGTGCATACACTGTGTATGTTGTTTAATCCTAATTGTGTGGAATGTTTTAGGCTCAGTAATATTTTTTTTTTGATTTTTACAGTATTTGTTTTTAATACTTTCACTGTTACTTTATATCAATGTTATCATATGTATGTATTTAGCGAGAATTGCTCATATTGCTTTATACAATGGTTTTGCTATTGATTTTAGAGAAAAATTTCAAAGTTTACAAGCGGCGATGGTTACTAGGATATGTTTCTGAATTTCACTTCTTCATCAGCTAGCTTCTCGGGAGCTGAGTATAGAACAAGGCAATTCTTAGAGACTAATTGCAAAGCGAGCAGCGAGGCATTCATATGGCTGAGTGGTTAAATGGGAGTTACACTGGTATGAATGCGAGTGTAGAAGTTACGTGGGTACCTGTTGTAGGTTATAATTAAATTAAATTCTTTATGGTGACTTAAATTTCATCTAACATTTCGAAAATGTTCACGTAAATAACTTAAAATTTCAGTTGATGAGAAATTTTTAGCTGATGGCACAACAAGTTCCCCTGGCAAACGTAAATTCTGACCGAAAACAATTTCCGCTGGTGTAGCCGAAATATCTTCTTTGTAAATAGATCGCAAACCAAGTAATATGACAGGTAACTCGTCATACCAATTATTTGTGTCCTCTCTAGCTATTATAGTAGTCTTTAATTGTCTATGAAACCTTTCAACCATACCATTTCCTTGAGGGTGATATGCGGATGTTGTAATTTGGTGACTACCAAGTAATTTAGATAACTCTGAAAAGAATTTCGATGTAAATTGGCTACCTTGATCAGTTGTTATCTTTAATGGAATTCCAAGCCGAGAAATATATTCTCTAAAAAACTTATTTGCAATTGTAGTTGCTGAAATATCTTTTATGCATATGCCTCAGGCCAACGGGTAAATCTTTCAATAATCGTTAAAATATAGCGATGTCCTTTTGAAATAGGAATGACCCAACTATATCTAAGTGGATGTGTTCAAATCTGTTCTTGGGAATTTGAATTTTGACAACAGGGGATTTTGTATGACGATAAACTGTAGACTTTTGACAATTAAGACACTCTTTTGACCAAATATTAATATCCTTATTCATATTACTTACTTACTTACTTAATTGGCGCTTAACCGTCTAAACGTTATGGCCGTCCAACAAGGCGCGCCAGTCGCTCCTTCGCTCCACCAACCGGCGCTAAGTGGTCACACCAAGGGAGTCTAAATCGTTTTCACCCTGGTCCTTCCAACGGAGTGGGGCCCGCCTTCTACCTCTGCTTCCATAGGCGGGTTCCGATAGAAACACTTTCTTGGCCGGAGCATCATCTTTCATTCGCATAAGATGGCCTAGTCAGCGCAGCCGCTGCGTTTTAATTCGCTGGACTATGTTGATGTCTGCGTATAGCTCATCATTAAATCTTCTTCCGTACTCGCCATCGCCAACGCGTATTATTCATATTAGGCCAATAATATTTTTTAACTATGAGCCGTCGTGTAGCTCTTGTACCCGGATGTGCTATTCCATGTAAAATATCAAATGCTGTCTTTCGCAAATTACTCGGTACAAATGGCCTAGGAGTTTCTCCTGAAATTTCACACCAAATATTACAATTTAAAATGGGAATACTAATTAGTTTTAAACTTAGATATTGAGAATCAGATACAAGTTGATTTAAGTCATCATCTTTTTGTTGTTCAGTTTGTAAAATTTTAAAATTCAGTTCTATATTATATATCGCATTAACCTCAAAAGCTCCAGATAGCGTATCTGCTACAACATTGGATTCTCCTGTAATGTATTGTATGTCATCAGTAAATTGTGCTATAAATTCCAAGTGTCTCGTTTGTCTAGGACTTCGTTCTATTTTTGAATTTAAAGCAGTAGTCAAAGGTTTTTGGTCCGTATAAACTGTAAATTGTCGTCCTTCCAAAAGATATCTAAAATGTTTTATATTTAAGTAAATCGCCAATAACTCCTTATCAAAAGCACTATATTTAATTTCAGTTGGAGAAAGTTTTTTAGAAGAGATTGCAATGCGCTCAATTTTATTATTGTAATTTTGTTGTATAACGCCCCACTCGCTGTGTTAGATACATCTACTGTTAAAGATAGTTTAACATCTATGTTAAAATGATTTAACAATATCGTAGATGCAAATTTATCTTTAATGCATTCAAAAGCTTCATTCGAATTCTCGTCCCATACCAAAGTTTTGTCACGTTTCTACTTACTTTATTAATTAGATCATACATTTTGTTTGTAAATTCTGCTAGTTTTGGAATGTATCTATGATAATAATTTACCATACCAATAAATTTCTGTGCCTGCTTAACTGATTTTGGACGTTTGAAATTGCGAATAGCTGATACCTTTTCATCAGAAGGTCGAATACCTGTTCCAGAAATGTTATGTCCTAAAAACTCAATACTTGGTACACCAAAAGTACATTTACTTGGTTTAATGTTTAAACCGTACTCTGTAAGACGTTGAAAAAGGATACGTAAATCTTTTAAATGTTGTTCTTCCTCTTTACTTGCAATAAGTAAGTCGTCGATGTTAGCATATACAAAATCTAAGTCACGTACTACCTTATTTATCAATCTTTGAAAGGTTTGTGAAGAATTTCCAAGTCCGAAAGGCTTTCTCATGAATTCGACCATACCGAAAGGAGTTGTAATGGCAGTTTTATAAATATCTTCTTCAGCCATAGGAATTTGGTGATATGCCCTAACTAAATCTAATTTTGAAAATATATTTTTATTATGAATGTTCATATTAAAATCCTGAATGTGAGGTAAGGGATAACGATCGGGAACAGTTACAATATTCTATCTTCTAAAACCACCACACGGACGCCAATCATTCAACTCTTTTTTAGGTACAAGGTGAAGTGGTGATGCTACTGAAGAATTTGAAGGCCGACAAATGCCTGTTTTAACTAAGGAATCAAACTCCGTTTTCGCGACTTTGTATTTTACCGGATCTAAGCGCCTGGGCTTAGAAAATGGATGACTACCTTCTGTTACAAGTCGATGTACTGTTGTATGTTTAACAGGTTTAGTATAATCTGGCTCTAAAATAAGTGACGGAAACTCTTTTAATAATTTTGTAAATTTATTGTCAACCACAAATAATTTAGGTAATGGAATATCACAAAAGTAGGATACTGTATTAACTGAGAGATTGGTTAATGGATCTACTAAACGTTTATGTAATGTCTATTAGAAGACCATATTTACCAAGAAAATCAGCGCCAATTATTGGCTGTATTCGCAATCAAAAATGTAAAGGGAAATTCACGTCTTAAACCCAAATTTACGTTTAAAAACCTTTCCCGTAAGTGGCAATTGTTGAGCCATTAGCTGCAGTGAGAATTATGTCTGAACGTTTCGTATGAGGAAATTTAGACGCGGGTAATACCGAAATTTCTGATCCACTATCAAATAAAAAAATTTGGTTTGTTTTCTATATCAAAAATAAATAAGCGACGCGTCGAAAATTCTAAATTTCCGTTGTTCGTCGCTGCAACAACGGAAGAATTTAGTTTGTTGAATCTTTGTTTTTGTTATACGAACAAGGTTGTTCACACTTCCTGGCATTATTTCCAAATTTGTAGTGGAATCTACACAACCAATTTTGATTATTTCGTGAATTCGATCTATCCATAAATGTATTCCTTAATTTGTTTCTCGAACTGGACCGCGATCTAGGTTGATTTCTATAAATTGGGTTTTTGACTTCAGAAAACTTTAAAGAGAGTTGCTGGAAATTCTCACAAATCAAAGAGGTCGTTTTAACCAAGTTTTCAACAACAGAATTTTGTGCTTTTGTATCCGAAAAATTATTAACCGAAAATACTTCATTTTTGTTTATCACTTCCAAAATATTATCTGCTAATTTTGTTAATTCGGTAATATTATTGGAACTCGAACTAGCCAAAATCATACTAAATTTTTTTAGGAAGTTTACGCATCCAAATTTTCATTAAAAAATTTTCACTAAAATTTGACCTGGCTTATATAATTAATGAACGATAAAATTCTGAGGGCTTACGATCACCCATCTCTGAATCGTTAAAAATGTTATTAAGTTTCGAATTTTCGCTAAGTGAGTGTCTTTCTATCAACACTTTTTTAAGTTCAGTAAATTTGTTATTAATAGGAGGATTTTGGATAAAATCCAAAATAGTTATTATCACTTCCTGCGGAAGTGCTGTAATGATGTGTTCGGGTTTAGTGTTTTCTTGTGTAATATTTTTAGTACTAAAATTTGTTTCTGCATGAATAAACCATGCTTCCGGACAATTAGTCCAAAATTGTGGAAGTTTTACTGAAACTGACAAAATTTCATTTTGAGTAACATTTGCATACGGATTTGTAATTTGTTGTCGAGAAGTATCATTTGGTAAATCTATCAAAGAGTAATTTAAATTATTAGTAAGTGTAGATGTTTGTGGATTATGTTGTGGTGAACGAAACATTTTGAATTAAATAAAAAAAGAGTTCACTAACAAAACAGTAAAATAAACTAGTAATTCTATAAAAAAGGAGATTACAATAATAATAATATTAATATATTTATATTTTAATATACATACAAAAAAGATGATATTATTATTCAAATACTTGCGAATATTTATTTATTTATGCAATGGCTTTTGATGATGTTGTGTTTGTAGTTGTTACTGTTGCTGCTGCTTCCAGCTCTTTTTGGTTGATATTTGTTTAATGATTGCTGCTTTTATTGCAGTTTTTGTATACGCTCTGATAAGTGTTTTTTGTTTATTTGTTCCACTTTCCTCACGCTGCGTTTCTACACACCAACAGACTTCAAAATAATACGTCGTAAAGTTGCAGCACAAATAGCGCCGATAATAGGCAGCGTTGGGTAGCACACCTCGTATTTGATTTGATGTTTGATTGTCTATTATTGTCTAGTCTGTGAGATCTCCGTTTGTTTTACCAGTTTTTTATGTATATGCCTGTAATATATTAAATTTTTGTAGATGGTTATTTTTTTGAGTGGTTTATTAGTAACCATTTAATCACAATTCCTTTGGTCAGCTGATAAAGATGTCAACCAAGTACTTCTCTCACTACTTATATATATAATATGTAGCTTCACACAATACTAAACAAATATTTCCAACTGACAAATACAGGAAAGCCCAGCAGAGGCCATTCTGTTTATAGATCAATAACCAATAGTTCCAGCAACTTGATTTGCATTACAATCACTGATTCAAGTTTTTCTTCTGTGAATTTTCTACTTTCACTTTTCTATTTTTCTATTTTTCACTTGTCTCCGTCTAACTTCCAAAGTCGCGTTGGTTTTTGCTTTATGTCTGCTTTTGGTTTACGGCTGGAGCTGCTTTATTGTTGCTGTCACTTTTTGTCTGCTGTCTGTTGGCTGTTTTGTTAATTTTCCTCAGATCAGATTTTGCTAGTTTGTAAACAACTTTGGTTTATTTCGTTGAATATCGCGAAAACTGAATTGTTGCGAACTTTTGAACTTTTTTTGCTCTTTTTTTTCAATTTGCACACAACACAAATTTTTAAAATAGGCAGAGATCGCCAACTGTAGGTTATAAATAAATTAGTTATGTTTTATTTTGATCTTTTAACTTTTTGTTTTACAAATTTCTTTTCATAATGAAAATTTTTGATAATTGAAAAATCAATATTAAAATTAAAATATTGACAAAACATTTTAAAATTATAAAGTTAAAAGTAACTTAAACACAAAGTTAAATAGAAATAATAAGAACCCTACACCTGTCAATTGAAGACTCAACCCCACGGTGTAACTTAAACACTGATCCATTGATCGGCGGCCCAACAAGTTGGTACCAGTCTGCTGAATTGGGTGTTCAAGTCAACCAGCCTTGGTGAGGCCGGGGAGGCCTATCATTACCCCGCCGTTCCACTTCCGGTAAATGGCACCCGGTTGCACGGAAACTCACCCGCGAGTTCCGAGCTTGTCTCAATATCCCTCTTTCATTGATTTTCGTTAACTCAATATCTGATTAACGTATTAATCAGCATGAGATATGTGTTTTTCTCACAATTAAGGAATGTGACCAACCTTCCGTTAAATCCTGCCACAATTTTGGATGTGGCCGTCCATTCCGCGAAAACATCCTTATAGGCAGAATTTCACAACGCAGCCTAAGGCAGCTTCAAACATCTCAAAAGACAAGATTAGTACTGGCCCACACGTACAATTATCGATTGTTTTAGCTGCCGATACGTTTCTCTATTTCGCTCCGTGGTCACCGGTTGTCACAATTGTGGGATGTGGCCAACACTTTCGCCTGCCCCTCAGGGTTAGCTTTCAATGAATTAGGTTTATCGAGACTAGCAAGTTACCGAATTCCCCAAGGGAAAACTATGTCTACTCAGAGCTAGTCAGTAAGTGAACTCTTTTTTGAAACCACAGACACCGCGATTCTCCCACAAGGGGTTCGAACCCATGGACAGGAGGTGAGACCTGAATACAAGCATCATGTGATGCAGTGCATCAGATCACAACTGGCTTTTCCTGCTGCCCCGCGGTGACAGTTTTTAAAGACCATGCTTAGGGTCCCGCAGGTGATACGCCGCGTCCACTCAGCTCCCTTTCGAGTAAAGTCACCTTATGATTGGTTAGCCATGGTATTATGATCGCCTTTTACGATCGGTATATCCTGCCGCGGGCATATTCTTCGCCCCCCACCAGCAGGGGTAAAACTGGTATGAATGTTGGAGATTCGAGTTCAATACTCAACTCCCGAGAAGCTAGCTGATGAAGAAGTGAAATTCAGAAACATGTCCCAGTAACCATCGCCGTTTGTAAACTTTGCAATTTTTCTTTAAAATCAATAACAAAAGACAGTGCTTGTGTTTTGCTAAAATTTTCTTAATGTCCAAGGAGTTACTACTATGACCTCATAAAATCACCGCTTGAATCGCAAAAATATTTTTACACTAAGAATTTTTCAATTACTTTTGAAATTCCTTTGGGGAATGGGAAATTATTAATTACTTTTGGCCTTCCTTGTAATGTAATTGGAAAATTTTCAAATCCATTTGCAATTTATTTCGAAAGTACTGGGGCAGAAATTACATTTGAGCAAAGTATTTTTTTTCTTCAATTACAAACAAAAAATTGTTTGTACTCGAGCCTCAAAAAAAACGAAATTACTTTCGGTATTTTGTTTTTTTTTTTTTTTGAGGAATTGAAATGTAATAAATTCCTTTGCTGTGGAGGAAAGGAATTCATTACTTTCCTCAAGTACATGTTATGGGGAATCGACGGTAATTGAATACCTAAATTAATTATTACTACCCAGCTCTGATCACAATCTAAGCGTTCAAGTAAATCCGACTCCATGCACAGAATGGCTAGGTTAATAAGCCATTTTCCACTCATAGTTGACCGCAAATAGTTTTTGATCCTCTTCAAACGTGAGAATAAATGTTCGGCGCTCAACAGATCGCAGCTTATGTGATAAATATTCGACATGCTATCACCACGTTTGGGAACTCAGTATATAACTCGTTTCTCCGTAAGAGTTTCAATAGGTCGGATGGTGAATTACGTTCTAACTTTTTCTCAGGGCAATACGCGTGGAAGTGCACTAATTCGTCACCCAATGAAGACTGGAGGTCTGAGGAATAACATTTCCTCAAATTGTCTGACCTTTCACGAATTCGATTAGAATTGAGATTGCTGAAATCAGTGATAACTGAGAATTTGTTGTGAATCCTTTCATAGGCTTTGCATCTTTTCCGCTGTTCAGAATCTAGGTCATCAGGAATGACGTTGAGCGCGTTGACTCCAAAATTATGTCTACTTGATGAATTCACTTCTCTATCTAGTTATTCGTCAGCCTGTAACTTTCTTCGTCTTCTTCTGGCAACAGTCGACTGGTATTCTTGACTCTCTTAGGGTTCCAATGCTCTGCTTTCTGCTTCGAATTCCACTCGTGTATCAGCTACCATTTTTATCAGTCTACGATGATATCAACTTTCTGTAATCTTTGGCTAACAGCGCTGAAAAGCGAAAGTAAAAAATGCCACAGAATCATCATAAGTGTTGTTTCAAGTCGCTCTAGTCGAATTCGAAGACCTCTCGTTTCTTGCCTTCGCTTGCATTCTCAGTGACATTTTCTTCAATGCTGGTTAAAGTTTCAATTATTGCAGCACAGAACTGATATTACAGCAATAAACCAATCTTCAGCTTTGTGTCCTGTATTTTCAATAAACATCAGACATTTTTCAACAGGCGTTCCGTCTCTTTACATATCGCAGAACGAATGGAAGTTGATCAACATGCCCAAAGTACTTCACTGTTTAACTTCTCCCACTATAAGAGATGAAACTTTATCTGCCAAATTTGTACAAATTCTTCGTAGATGGTTTTTGATAAGTAGCTCGTACTACCCGATCCTTTGTTACTTAATCTTCTGATATGTTCTTCTAGGAATGGATCAAATAATGCAAGAAATTCTATCATCATCTCGTCACTTCCTCGAATTGGAAGCCCTCTTGAGCCTAGAGCTTTTGTAGCAGCAACTACTCTCCTTAAAATGTTTTTCCAATAGGAAATTTCTTTGTGGATTTGAATAATTAAATTGTTGTCTACCCCACTGCGAATGTTAGATCTTTCCTTAACGGTTAGCATAAATTTTTTGTGATTTTTGAATTTTCATGCTTAGGTACACGAACACCTCCAGTTACTGAAACCTGTCTTTCCATTGAATGAACAGTCTGAATCAAATAAAAGATATGCAAAACAGAATACAGAGATTTTACTAAGTGAATGGGCCACGGGCGTGGAACTTTCTCACCATTGAAAAGGTTTCTGTCAAATAATGTATCAGTTAATGTCCATACCCCTCCATAAACTCGTTCTGTGCTAGAGAAATCAAAGTTTCGTTTCGGTTTACATCCATGTGTTGCTACATAATCTCTAATGGAGTCGCTTATGATCCATTTTCCTGGGTCGTCACTCATAGCACTTCCTTTAGATACAATCTCTTCCATTCCTTCAACTCAAACTTGACTCTCGCGTCTCTTTTTCATTCAAAGTCGTTGGGAGGAAAGAAGACGTCGTAATAATAGCCTGACCATGATCCGTTGAAAAAATAAGCTTTCGTTATTAGGTAGAAATGGGGATGGTTTACTTGGTGAGTCATTGATATTGTAACGATTTTACTTGCAAATCCTTTTATTGCCCTTTTGCTAAGTTCGTATCACTAAACTGTTGAATAAATAACTCCAATATTGAATAATGGAAAAATGGCCTTTATTAAAGTACTTCACAACAACACTTATACTTTGCAACTAGCTGGCATAATAACCAAACTGATAGCTTAAATGAAACTGAATTTCAAAATAATACTGCTAGATAGCGTCTTAATCGAAACTGTTTGATAGCTCAAACCAAACTGAATTCCAGCGCCTCTACATTTGCTGCCTTTTATACTCTCTGATTTCAACGTTCGCATCTTCTAGGAGCTTCCATTTCCAGAATCTACTAGTTGCCATCAGCTCTCAAACTTATCAGCTCTAACTACAATTGTACGATTTTATAGCTTCACTCATTGCATACTTTGAGGAGTATCTCAGATATATGCATGTGTTTGTGCATTGATTCTCCGCTACTCGTATACGTACATGGTACATATGTATAGACGCAATTATTGTTTCGTTTATGTAGATATGTAATGATTGATCGATGGATGTGCATGATATCACTGTTTAGCATCGGCTTAGAGATAGCAGCACCCCTTAATTTGCTAATATTCGTAACTCTGCCCTCCACCTAAGTCTGATCGTACCGATCAGATAAATATCTCGATCTATACGCTGCTAGCATCGCCAAATATACCACTCTTCTATTTCGTGATTTCCCAATTGCTTGTATGCGGTAAATGACATCACTGATCGTCTTCAAAACTCTGTACGGGCCTTCCCAACTGCACCGAAATTTGGATGGAACACCTTTCCGCCAGTGAGGGTTGTATAGCAGTACCAAATCTCCCTCCCGGAAACCTTCCGAATTATTTTCCTTGTCGTACCTGTGTTCCATCTTACTACTCATTATCCTGGATCGCTCCCTTGCACTCTGTTGCTTGGCCAATGAACTACTTCGTAGAGCTTGCGCTTGACGGATTGGCTTCGCATAATCAGTATCGTTCCCACGTTTCACAAAAGTAGTGCGCTCCGGCTTGAAACTACCCTCGCATTCTTTCTCGGAAATTCGTTGCTTTGTTTTCCTGCGTCGTTTAGGTTTTGTCAATGCCAGTGTCTCTCGCAGGTACTTTTGATTTTGCTTTATTTAGCCCATTCGACCTATTAACCTTTGCCTTTGACTTCCGTGGTTTTTGTCGAGTCTTCTCCACCAGTACTCGATTACTACTGAATCCTTTCTGCAAACTGAAGTTAAGTGGTATATCCTGGTTCTTATAACGCATCACCCTTTTCTGCATATCGATCTTGATATCATGGTCAACCATGAAGTCCATTCTCAATATGACTTCATCAACGATCTCCGCCACAACGAGTTTGTGTAAAACCATGACCTTCCCAATTAAGACTTCACAGATCACTTCTCCCCGGACTTGGTTATACTCGCCAGTGACCGTACGCAACCTCGATCCATGGAATGACTTTACTCTCCTGTAGACCAAATCAGATCGAATCAAGGAATGAGATGCGCCCGTATCTACAGTCAGCACATGTTCTTTACCATCCACATTCCCTCTGGCGGTAAGACTGCTCGATTTTTTACCAATTTGCAACACAGATATCACAGGGCATTCAATAGCTGGATCTAGCTCTCGATCTCTACCTCTTACTCGCTCTTGATCATCTCCTTTTACGGCCACCCATATTGTTGGAACTATTAGGACCAAGATCGCAATGACGTGCAATGTGACGGGACTTCCCGCATTTGAAGCATTTGATAACTTTTTCACTCCACTTTTGCGGTCCTTTCAGCGCCTCCAATATTGCGTCTACCCACTCTGGCCTTTCTACTTCCACACGGCGTGCTTTGAAAACTGGCTTCCACAGAAGCGACGCTGTTTTCTGAATCAGAGCTTGTGACACCGTTTCTGCGAATGTTGGCTTTGGGTTTGCGTATGTAGCTCGCTTTGTTTCGATGTCCCGTATGCCATTTATAAAGCTCTGAATCTTTACCCTTTCAGTGTATTCCACGGGTGCGTCGGCATTCGCTAAATGTGCTAGCCTTTCAATATCCGACGCAAACTCTTGCAATGTTTCACCAGGCCTCTGGAAGTGATTCAGCAACTCCATTTGGTATATCTGCCTCCTATGCTCAGTTCCGTATCGTCTCTCTAGAGCGCCCATCAATGCTTCATAACAGTTCCGTTCGCCTTCTGGAATGGTTTGTAAAATCTCAGCTGCAGGCCCTTTCAACGCCATGAACAGTGCAGCAACTTTATCTTCAGCATTCCAGTTGTTCACTGCTGCGGTCTTCTCAAACTGAAGCTTAAAGACCTAGAAAGGAACAGAACAGTCAAAGGATGGTGTTTCTACCTTTGGATTGCTTGCTGAAACAGCTGGGCGATGTAATTGAAACTCCTGTATACGACCTCTCAAAGCATCCACCTCGGCTTCGATTTTTTCCTCAAACTGCGTTATTTTCTCGTCCATAAGCGCTTCGAGTTTTGATGATATACGCGCCTCCTGCGCTTCGAGTTGTTCTGTTATGTGTGTCTCTTGTTCTTTCAGTTGTGTTTCCATCTTTGATGTTACATTGTCGATGTTTGAGCAGATATTGCAGCCAAAATCATGTTCAAGTCTGTGCTCGTAACTGTCTGCGATGTTGCGTTTTTCTCTTCAATTTTTGTTGTTGTCTCGTCCCCATCAGGATAAAAGACATACTCGTCCACATCAATTCCTTCTGCTTCCATTGCCTCTCGTAGCCGTGCCTGAAGTTCGAGTTTAACTCCGGTTGTATTCAATCCACGGCTATCCTGCTTCAGCTGCTGGATCTTCAGTTCACTGAACTTTTCCATGTCCTTGTTGTCCTCTGGAATTTATTCAACAATCCCACTTCTGACACCAATTGTAACGATTTTACTTGCAAATCCACTTATTTGCCCTTTGGCTAAGTTCGCATCACTAAACTGTTGAATAAATAACTCCAATATTGGAAAAATGGCCTTTATTAAAGTACTTCCATATATATGTATACTACTTCTATATCAATACCTTCCTATCTTCCTAATGTGCAAATTTTCTGTCAATCATTATTTGCTGAAACTGTGCAAATGTACGTTCTGCGCATGCGCGGGCTTTGTTAGTGTTAGAGAATTGTAGCAGCGTGTGTAAAAAGGGTATTAAAGGGGTCACAACGGGTCACTATCCCCTTTACCCAACTTCTGCATACTAATTGATATAAAATCTCAGTTTAGTCGATTAAACAATGAAAAGGCAACAAATACAATACAAGGCTTGTATTTAATATTTAAACATGGGCTGCAGCCATACAAAGTACATTATTTACATAAATAGTTAAAAAAACAAGGCGAAGAATTCATATTTTTGAAATGAAAAAAATTCAATTATACATGTGTAAAAATATACCTATACATACATCCCAACAAGCATTTCCTTAAACGTTTTTACAAATAATTTAAAGTGAATTAGATTGAACAAACGATATATAAACGTTTTCAAAATTTTACTTATTTTGAGTTTTTTAATGAAGTAAATAATAATAATAATAAAATTTTGTTTTGATAAAGTAAACAAAATATGAGTACTGGGCTGGCTGTTATTGGTGTTGAAATAATATCAATTTTTTTTAATTTTTTTGTAACATACTCTTTTCCGTCCGTGCTTTTTTTCGTTTCAAAAAACAAACGAATATCCAAATAAAAACTTATTACTTCTTTACACAGCTGTGTCCGGTGATTATTAAAGATTTAATTGCTAAATAAATGTACAATACTGATAGAAACAAGACGGCTTGTTGAAATATGCATATATTTAAGCCCTTTTTTACAAAAATTTAACGACAGCCTTGAGATTTTGTCTCCTTCTCTCGTTGTATATCTGTACTGTAATGTTTGACAGACTGCACAGTTCAGTAGTAGTGATATAGAAGTATTACATATATGAGTACTTCACAATAACACTTATACTTTGCAACTAGCTGGCATAATAACCAAACTGATAGCTTAAATGAAACTGACTTTCAAAATAATACTGGTAGATAGCGTCTTAATCGAAACTGCTTGATAGCTCAAACCAAACTGAATTAAAGCGCCTCAACATTTGCTGCCTTTTATACTCTCTGATTTCAACTTTCGCATCAGCTCTCAAACTTCTCAGCTGTAACTACAATTGCACGATTTTATAGCTTCTCTCATTGCATACTTTCAGGAGTATCTCAGATCTATGCATGTGTTTGTGCATTGATTCTCCGCTGCTCGTATACGTACATGATACATATGTGTAGACGCAATTATCGTTTCGTTTATGTAGATACATAATGATTGATCTATGGATGTGCATGATATCACTGTTTAGCATCGGCTTAGAGATAGCAGCACCCCTTAGTTTTGCTTATATTCGTAACAATATCATCTGAAACTAAAAAATTTACTATCCATAATCAAACCATACATACCCGTGAATGAAAAATGTTCAAATGGATCTGATAGAGCTTATATGAACAGTTTTTCCTGCGAATTTAAAAATTTGTATAGGGAAACGAATGTATTTTTATGTTCCTCTTATCAAAAATACTCATGTACAAAATGCTATTCAATGAAAATCGGAACGATATCATGCAACATGTTTTTGGAATAGTTAGTAAATCAGTTTTTATATGAGTCGTTTATTTTGAAAGTGGTTTAAGTCCATTTGTTTCTTATATTGAGATATTTAAAGGTTTGTGTTTGATTTGTTTCAAAAATATTGTTAAGTAGTATCAATTTTTTTATGACTTTGTGACCTTAAACATGTTAGAATATATAACGTAATATGTTTTGTAAACTTTACTATAAAAATAAGCTGTGTTTCAGTACCTAAAATGGACTTGAACTACTTTCAAAATAATAAAATAACTTTTTGTTTGTGAAAAGGAATAAGTCCACTTTTTTTTTTAAATTAAATAAAAGAAATTGTAAATATTTTATTTTTGATATAGATGAATGTAATAGCTTTAAAATAAATAGGGCATTTTTCAAGTTAGATACAGATTTTTACTTATGTAATTAAAAAAATGGGCGGCCACCGTGGTGCGATGGTAGCGTGCTCCGCCTACAACACCGAATGCCCTGGGTTCAAACCCCGGGCAAAGCAACATAAAAATTTTAGAAATAAGGCTTTTCAATTAGAAGAAATTTTTTCTAAACGGGGTCGCCCCTTGTCAGTGTTTGGCAAGCACTCCGAGTGAATTTCTGCCATGAAAAGCTCCCAGTGAAAACTCATCTGCCTCGCAGATGCCGTTCGCAGCCGGCTTAAAACATGTAGGTCCCGTCCCGCCAATTGCTAGGAAAAATTAAAAAGGAGCAGACGCAAATTGGAAGAGAAGCTCGGCCGAAAATCTCTTCGGAGGTTATCGCGCCTTACATTTATTTCTTTATTTAATTAAAAAAATATTTTAAAAAATAAAAGTTAATTCATTTATTGAAAAATTAAATTTACATTCATTTATTTATTAAGGATAATATTGAAGATTTTGCCATATTATTTCTCCTCATTTAGATTATGTGTGAGGTTGTTAAAATATTCATGGTACATAGGTTGTATATACCTTGGTAACTCCATCATATCCTTATACTTGAGAGTTGAAATAGGACGTAAATTTTTGTATAATGGTGTTAATTTCATTTTGTTGAATTTCCTTGGTCTTCTCCGACAAGGTAATAAATCAAGTATTTTGAAATCTTTATCCACTTCCATAAGTTCTTTATAAAGCATTTTATAGGGCGCATTTTTTATTATTACCAGTTTCAAAATAATTTTTTTTTTTTTGATTTTGCTAGCTAAATAACTTTCAAGTCCCCAAAATCATAGCGATTTTAATGATACTAGATGTTTAAGCGACTTAAACTATGACTTATTTTCTTTCGTTTGTTTCATTAGCCATTGAGTGTGCTTGTAATTCTCAACTTGTTAGTGAAATATTCTAAAGATATAGTTTTAGTTTTTAATTTAAAATTGAGGTTCTTCGAGTAGAAGATGGGGTGCCAATACCTCAGAGCCCAGTGCTCGCCTCCATATCATATTTTTTAAGGGTTCTCCAAATAGAAGATGAGGTGGCTCATTAGAGCGAAACCTCAGAGCCCCACTGCTCGCCCCCAATGAATAAATACAAGAGGTTCTTCAAATAGAAGATGAGGTGGCTCATTAGAGCGAAACCTCAGAGCCCTAGTGCTCGCCCCCAATGAATAAATACAAGAGGTTCTTCGAGTAGAAGATGGGGTGCCAATACCTCAGAGCCCAGTGCTCGCCTCCATATCACATTTTTTAAGGGTTCTTCAAATAGAAGATGAGGTGGCTCATTAGAGCGAAACCTCAGAGCCCCCAGTGCTCGCCCCCAATGAATAAATACAAGAGGTTCTTTAAATAGAAGATGAGGTGGCTCATTAGAGCGAAACCTCAGAGCCCCCAGAGCTCGCCCCCAATAAATAAATACAAGGGGTTTTTCAAAGCAAAACAAGGCGGCTCATTCCGCAGCCAATACTTTGGAGCCCCCAGTGCTCGCCCCAATGAATAAATACAAGGTGTAACAGGTACATAGTGACCTCTATCTAAACAAATTTAAAAATAACAAACAAATACATTAAAATAAAGATATCATAAATAAGATGCTTTGCATCGTCCCGTATTTTAAATACACCATAAACAAAGTAAAATAACACACAGTCCATTAAAATAGTAATTTATAAAATAAAAAAGATAATAAATTAAAAAAAATGCTTGCTTGCAGTTGGCTTTGAACCCGCAACCCCAAACGTGTGAGTCGGGTACGTCATCCACTGTGCCACGACTCACACGCTTACAAGCGCATCAAATTACTCCCTTATAACTCATATTAAACTGCTCGCCCTCAACTGCCCCACGCTTAGCTACTAGACTTAAATTGTTTATAAAAAAATATTATATAGAAATGTTATTATTGTTATCATTAACTCCATTTTTATACTCAGTTGAGCAGAGCTCACAGAGTATATTAACTTTGATTGGATAAGGGTTGGTTGTACAGGTATAAAGGAATCGAGATAGATATAGACTTCCATATATCAAAATCATCAGTATCGAAAAAATATTTGATTGAGCCATGTCCGTCCGTCCGTCCGTCTGTCCGTTAACACGATAACTTGAGTAAATTTTGAGGTATCTTGATGAAATTTGGTATGTAGATTCCTGGGCACTCATCTCAGATCGCTATTTAAAATGAACGATATCGGACTATAACCACGCCCACTTTTTCGATAACGAAAAACCGAAAAAATGCGATAATTCATTGCCAAAGGCGGTTAAAGCGATGAAACTTGGTAGATGGGTTGACGTTATGACGCAGAATAGAAAATTAGTAAGATTTTGGACAATGGGCGTGGCACCGCCCACTTTTACAAGAAGTAATTTAAAAGTTTTGGCGGCCACCGTGGTGTGATGGTAGCGTGCTCCGCCTACCACACCGGATGCCCTGGGTTCAAACCCCGGGCAAAGCAACATCAAAAATTTTAGAAATAAGGTTTTTCAATTAGAAGAAAATTTTTCTAAGCGGGGTCGCCCCTCGGCAGCGTTTGGCAAGCGCTCCGGGTGTATTTCTGCCATGAAAAGCTCTCAGTGAAAACTCATCTGCGTTGCAGATGCCGTTCGGAGTCGGCATAAAATCATGTAGGTCCCGTCCGGCCAATTTGTAGGGAAAATCAAGAGGAGCACGACGCAAATTGGAAGAGAAGCTCGGCCTTAGATCTCTTCGGAGGTTATCGCGCCTTACATTTATTTTTTTTTAATTTAAAAGTTTTGCAAGCTGTAATTTGGCAGTCGTTGAAGATATCATGATGAAATTTGGCAGGAACGTTACTACTATTACTATATATGTGCTAAATAAAAATTAGCAAAATTGGATGAAGAACACGCCCACTTTTTAAAAAAAAAATTTTTTAAATTCAAATTTTAACAAAAAATTTAATATCTTTACTGTATATAAGTAAATTAAGTCAAAATTCAACTCCAGTAATGATATGATGCAACAAAATACAAAAATAAAAGAAAATTTCAAAATGGGCGTGGCTCCGCCCATTTTCATTTAGTTTGTCTAGAATACTTTTAATGCCATAAGTCGAACAAACATTTACCAATCATTCTCAAATTTGGTAGGGACATAGATTCTATGATGGTAACTGTTCTCTGTGAAAATGGGCGAAATCGGTGGAAGCCACGCCCAGTTTTTATACACAGTCCACCGTCTGTCCTTCCGCTCTGCTCGGAAAAAATGCAATAATTCTATACCAAATACGAAAAAAGGGATGAAAGATGGTAACTGGATTGGTTTATTGACGCAAAATATAACTTTGGAAAAAACTTTGTAAAATGGGTGTGACACCTACCATATTAAGTAGAAGAAAATGAAAAAGTTCTACAAGCCGAAATCAACAGCCCTTGGAATCTTGGCAGGAATACTGTTAGTGGTATTGCATATATAAATAAATTAGCAGTACCCGACAGATGATTTTCTGGATCACCTGGTCCACATTTTGGTCGATATCGCGAGAACGCCTTCACATATACATCTAAGGGCCACTCGCTTTTAAAACCCTCATTAATACCTTTAATTTGATATCCATATCGTACAAACACATTCTAGAGTCACCCCTGGCCCACCCTAATGGCAATATCTCGAAAAGGCGTCCACCTATAGACCTAATGCCCACTCCCTCTTAAAATGCTCAGTAACACCTTTCGTTTGATACCCATATCGTACAAACATTCTAGAGTCACCCCTGGCCCACCCTAATTGCGATATCTCGAAAAGGCGTCCAGCTATAGACCTTATGTCCACTCCCTCTTAAAATGCTCAGTAACACCTTTCGTTTGATACCCATATCGTACAAACATTCTAGAGTCACCCCTGGCCCACCCTAATGGCGATATCTCGAAAAGGCGTCCACCTATAGACCTAATGCCCATTACCTCTTAAAATGCTCAGTAACACCTTTCGTTTGATACCCATATCGTACAAACATTCTAGAGTCACCCTTGGTCCACCTTTATGGCCATATCTCGAAAAGGCGTCCACCTATAGAACTAAGGATTACTCCCTTTTAAAATACTCATTACCACCTTTCATTTGATACCCATATCGTACAAACACATTCTAGAGTCACCCTGGCCCACCCTAATGGCGATATCTCGAAAAGGCGTCCACCTATAGACCTAATGACCACTCCCTCTTAAAATGCTCAGTAACACCTTTCGTTTGATACCCATATCGTACAAACATTCTAGAGTCACCCTTGGTCCACCTTTATGGCGATATCTCGAAAAGGCGTCCACCTATAGAACTAAGGATTACTCCCTTTTAAAATACTCATTACCACCTTTCATTTGATACCCATATCGTACAAACACATTCTAGAGTCACCCCTGGCCCACCCTAATGGCGATATCTCGAAAAGGCGTCCACCTATAGACCTAATGCCCACTCCCTCTTAAAATGCTCAGTAACACCTTTCGTTTGATACCCATATCGTACAAACATTCTAGAGTCACCCCTGGCCCACCCTAATGGCGATATCTCGAAAAGGCGTCCACCTATAGACCTAATGCCCACTCCCTCTTAAAATGCTCAGTAACACCTTTCGTTTGATACCCATATCGTACAAACACATTCTAGAGTCACCCTTGGCCCACCCTAATGACGATATCTCGAAAAGGCGTCCACCTATAGACCTCATGCCCACTCCCTCTTAAAATGCTCAGTAACACCTTTCTTTTGATACCCATATCGTACAAACATTCTAGAGTCACCCTTGGTCCACCTTTATGGCGATATCTCGAAAAGGCGTCCACCTATAGAACTAAGGATTACTCCCTTTTAAAATACTCATTACCATCTTTCATTTAATACCCATATCATACAAACACATTCTAGAGTCACCCCTGGCCCACCCTAATGGCGACATTTCGAAAAGGCGTCCACCTATAGACCTAATGCCCACTCCCTCTTAAAATGCTCAGTAACACTTTTCGTTTGATACCCATATCGTACAAACATTCTAGAGTCACCCCTGGCCCACCCTAATGGGAATATCTCGAAAAGGCGTCCACCTATAGACCTAATGCCCACTCCCTCTTAAAATGCTCAGTAACACCTTTCATTTGATTCCCATATCGTACAAACACATTCTAGAGACACGCCTGGTCCACCTTTATGGCGATATCTCGAAACGGCGTCCACCTATGGAACTAAGGATCACTCCTTTTCAAAATACTCATTAACAGCTTTCATTTGATACCCATATCGTACAAACATATTCTAGAGTCACCCCTGGTCCACCTTTATGGCGATTTCTCGAAAAGGCGTTCACCTATAGAACTAAAGCCCATTCCCTCTTAAAATGCTCATTACCACCTTTCATTTGATACCCATATCGTACAAACACATTCTAGTCACCCCTGGTCCACCTTAATGGCGATATCTCGAAAAGGCGTCCACCGATAGACCTAAGGCCCACTCCCTTTTAAAATGCTCAGTAACACCTTTCATTTGATACCCATATCGTACAAACAAATTCTAGAGTCAGCCCTGGTCCACCTTTATGGCGATATCCCTAAATGGCGTCCATCCATAGAACTATGGCCTACTCTCTCTTAAAATACTCTTTAATACCTTCCATTTGATACACATGTCATACTACCACATTCCAGGGTTACCCTAGGTTCATTTTCCTACATGGTGTTTTTCCTTATTTTGTCTCCATAGCTCTCAACTGAGTATGTAATGTTCGGTTACACCCGAACTTGTCCTTCCTTACTTGTTTTTAAATGGACTTAAACCACTTTCAAAATAAACGACTCATATGTAGTGCGTAATGGTCTATTTTTTCGTGAAAATATGAAAAGAAAAGTCATTTGCAATATTTATTATATTCAATATGAGTGTTAAACACTACAATTATCTGAAATCGTCATTTTTCTATGCCCGACTAAATATTTATTATAAGAAAACATGTTAAAAATGAGAAATTTGATTGAAATCATTTAGAAAATGAGCCGAGAAAAGTCTAGATTATTATTTATTGCATAAGGAAGCGTATTTTTTCTGATCAAATGGCTTATAACATCGTTAAGAAGTTATTTTCAATTATTTGCCGAAACTGCTGCTCCTATTACGGCTTACAACTGAACTTAATTGGGTTGTAATTAAAACAACTCAACTTTAAGACAACTCAACTCCTGTTTGGTATTACGAATTACGACTTATTTCAGTTGAAGTTCAATTGATGTTGCCAACTTAAGAAAGTGATGATTTGACAGATAAATGAACAGCTGATCAATTTGTGGCGGAGATTTAAGCATTTGCAAAAATGATTTTGTTATTAAAAGCAAAACGGATATTATATAAAATCAATTTGTATAATTGCGAAAATGTTGGTGATTGACATGTCGCGAATACGGAAAACATTCGCGTGATAATTCCAGTCCTTTGGAACTACCAAGCACCAAGTAAGAAAATGTTTAAGTGACAAATGATGAGCTTCTAATGAAGTTATTTTGCAGATTTGAAAGGAAGCATTTTGCTCATTACTAAACAAAATTACCCTGTACCCATATTTTAAAATTATGCGCCACACTCCGATTCCTTGCTGGCGCCGGCTATCAAAACTGCTGTGGAAATTATTTTGCTATTGGACTGGTTTTAGATATGATTGAGGAGCATATTTGTGCGAAGTGGATTAAACCCAAACAGCAAAAATTGTATTTTACTCAAAAACAGGATTCCCAGGAGTATGGATGGGACTCACGTTCGCATAATTTCACCTATTTTGGCTGCATCCGAACTGCGGCCAGCCTCGTCCAACTTCGGGATATCGCTCCATAAAGTCAAAAAGTTATTCCATGTAGTCCTTCGTTGAAACGTTGTTTTTTCTATAAATGTGTACAAAATTGCTGATTATTGTTTGATTAAAAAGGGGTTAACTATCGGGTTTCAATTTATTGTTTCTTTTTTCGGTAACCGTTTGAGACCGTGTACCATCTTACTTTTATCAAAGGTGGTATCAAAATACGTGTTTCGACCTCCGTTTTTAGGATCCGAAAGGGAAATTAAAAATTTTATTTCTGTCGAAAAATATTTATAAAAACCCACAAAATGGCCCCGGGAGGGCCCGATCCATAGTTTCTTTTGCACAGAACACCGCTGCGTTAGTATATGTGTGTGTACAACAAATTTGGCAAAATACAACCACGTGAAAATTTTTACCGATTATTTGCTTATATCTTTTGACAGAACTAAAATTTTCAATTTTCGCTTTCGCATGCTAAAAACGGAGGTCAAAACGCGTCTTTTGATACCACTTTTGATAAAAATTAGGCGGTGTACTGTCTTTTATAACGTTACCTTTTTTCAAAACTACTCCATAATTTTCTGAGACAACTGCTGGTAATCAGTTGTCAGATTTTGATGTCTTTGACAAATACAGCAACACAAGGTTGTAAACGGTAATGCCGCAAAAAGTTGTTAGACTAGCCAAGTTAAACCGACATTTTTTTGACAGGTTGAGTTGTAATCTGTAATAGCAAATTGCAAAATTTCAACTGATAGAGAGTTGAGTTGTAACGGGTAATAGGGGCATGAAATATTAAGTTTCTTAAGACCCCTGGCTTGTTTCTCTCGAAGCAATCGATAACAATATCTAAAATAGAGTAAATGCGTTAGTTAATAATATAATGCAATAAATAAAATTAATATTATGAGATTTTTTATTAATTTCAATGGTATATGATCAATGTTACACAAGTCCAAACTATGTTGCAACTTTCTAGACATACATGTCATCAATCATATTGTAATGAATTTTGGGAAATCCTGGTTATTATGCACCTTCTGCTAACGTTCGAATCGCTAAACTGTTGAATAAATCACTCCAATATTCATATTGCAAACTGGTCTTTATTTAGATTACTTTGGGGGTACTTCACAATTATACTTCACAACTAATAGCGTCTTTAACCTTCATAAGACGCTATTAGTTGTGTGTAACCTTCTCAAAATTATTGACGTTCAAGTTCTTTGGGCCAAATTTCACCCAAGCGGTAAAGTTGTGGTATAGAACTAATTTAAAATATTAAAATGTTGTATAAAATATAGCATATTATATTTAGCTAAAATTAATAAATATTCTATACTTTCAGCAGCATTTATTTCAATCGTTTTCTTTTTGATTTCGCAAAACTAAGCAAGAAACACATATTTAAATATAGTGTATGGAATTTTTTTTTTTTATGTATGGAATAAATATATAATATGAGTTATTTAAATTCAAGAAAAAAAAAAATAAAACTGGATTCATGGGAACATTTTTTTTTATTGCGTCGGTTACATAAAACAATTGTTTTAGAATGCTCCTTACATACAAAGGTTTCACAATTAATACATACTAATCCAGTTTTATTATCTGACTTCTGGCATAATTGGCATCGACGTCTTTTTGTTGTACTTTTGTCTGGTCTTAACTCCGATCTTGTTGAAATAGACGGCTGTTGATCGTGTTGATCCAAATCTTTTTTTATATAAAGCGCTGTAAGCTGGAGGCCTACGTTTTCCAAGAAGTGCTATGTCAATAATATTGCTAAATACAACTTGGGCCATCGATTTGTCTTTCTTTTGCAAGTATAACAGGACACAGCTTTATCTAACGTATCTACACCACCTGTACACTGGTTATAATCCAATATTATTTGAGGTTTTTTGTCTTCGCGATCACTTCTGAGCTATAATGCAAAGTGCTAAGCAGAAGCACCAGTCTGTTTTTCTTTGGGATGTAAAATAGCAGGATGGTGTTCTCTGTAAAACAAGATGTCGAAGAATAAAGAGGTCTTCTTTAGTTGTTACTAACTCTGACAGCAACTCAGGCTTATTTTTGCGAATGGTTCCAACTAAAGTAATGTGTTTTTCCAGTTTTTTGTCCAAGTTGATAAGATGCGAAGAAATTGTCTGCATTGACATTATGCCCTTTTTTAAGCTGTCAAATCAAAAAGTACATGCATACCTGGGTTTTTGGGATATGGCTCCTATATCTTTTCCTGTATACGGTTGTATACTCCAGGCATAACTAGTAACCGCATCACAAAGAACCCAAAATTTGATCCCATATTTTTCTGGGTTTGATGGTATGCATTGTATGAATGGGCACCTTCCTCTAAATGCTACCAGCTGCTCATCGATTGTTACATCTTGTGAAGGGTTATAAAGTTTGGGCAACAAGTCAACCCACTGATTCACGTATCGGTGCAAACTTCTCTACCATTCGCCGTTGGCTCCGAGTGTCTCTATTGTCGAACCTTATTCCTCTTGAAATTCCTTTGAACCTTTTCAATGGCATAATTGCTCCAAATATGGGTCTTTTTCTTTCAGGGTGCCATACAATTTTGGTATTTTCATTATTTGACTGATACACTCCAGCTAATAAAAGTAAACCAATAAATGCGAACATTTCAATCTCGTCGATGCCGGTCCAATCATCACCGAAAATACGTTTTCCTTCAATGATTGTGCATCTCAAAATAGTGCTCATCACAGGAAGGGAAGAATAATTGAAAGCTTTTCCTTAGTAATTCTTGAAGAGGCGTAGCGAGTCACACCTGGAATTGTATTGATAACATTTTCCATGGGGCTCTTCCATATCTATTGTTAAAAGGCGCCTTTGAATATCTTATTTTTGAATTTTTTGAAACGAAGTCCTCAGTGAAAATATTTTCGTTATTACTTTAACTATCACTTTCACTATCTGACGACTTAGCGTATTCAATGTTATTTTCACTTTCTGAACAAGATTCGTCTTCGTCTGATACTTCATTCAATAGGACCTCTATTTCACTATCTTTTATTTTTTTTGAAGCCGTTTTTCTTAGCGTTCAAATTTATTCGTGTTGCTCTTTCCGTGTTTATTTTACTACTTTATCAGTAATTTGCAATCAAACATTTTCAGTTCACTCACAAACCAATAATCTGGGGATTCCCCGATATAAAAGCACAAACGCAATAAAAGGAAGCGAGGTAAACACATGTCTGTAAACGTTTATTTTGAATTTATAGACGTTAGAAAAGCGGAAGTTCGCCGAAAAGATTATTGAGCAAAACAAAAATAATAGTGCGTTTACAATGGGTCAAACTTGACTCGAAGACCCTATTTGTAGAAAAATTGTATATCAATAAAATTAGTAAAATTATTAGTAAAGTTAGTGATGATGATGATGATGAAAATTAGTAAATATATAAGTTCAAAATGATTAGTACATTTGTGGCTTCTATAATGAATAAAAGTCATAAAATATGAAAAACTATATTCTCAAACTTTTCCCGAAAAAACGATTCTCTTCCTAAAATGGATCAAATTTGACCCGAAGACCTTATAAAGGTTAAATCAAACTAATTAGTTATTCCTCAGCTTGCGCTGCTTTTATACTCTCTGTTGCTTCGTTCGCATATTTCTCGTAAGGTCTAGACTTTTCATGAAGATGGAACAGCTGTATCGCATACTTGGTTTTTTTTAGCTATATGCGTGTTTATGTGTGAGTAAGAACATCCCCTGCCAACCATCGATAACCGCTTTTTGCCATTTTCACCTCGAATTCCAACACCATCACACATTTTGATAAAAAAATACTAACACCATCACATAATCATGGGATATTTTCCAATTCCAATATTCATATACGCCTAAAAATATTTTCCATATACGCCTAAAAATATGAAGAGAACAATTGAAAAAAGAATGTTAAAACAGGGAAAAAAACCAGCTGTCACAAATTAAATTATTTTTCAAGCAATTGTGCAGGAAAAAAATTTTTCTGCATTTTTGCCGAAAAAATGGTGGAAATCGGTTGCAAATGATGGTAAGCAATGCTACAACCATTGTTTACAGGGTTCTTATGATAAATTTTCTATTTTCACAGGTTTTTCATGTGAAATTCATTCATGGGAATGCTGCTGTTTGATATCACTATACGTCAGTAGCTGTACGCACCTATAACAGATTGTGCCATCACGGTTCTGTCCTCTGCTAGAATTGACGGAAGACGTCATCCGTCGATAACGCTCCAATGGGTAATTCTATACGACAGCATGACACTGCTAATACGCGTCCAAAAATGTCGGGAGAGATGTCAAACGACGCGCCTTGACATCAATATTAATAACATTGGTTTACAGCCAAAATGCACCAAAGACACCATTATGAAATTCTTATGTAGAATCACTCCCTGGTTCCGAAAACAAGGTTATTTTTAATTCTATGGTAACGTTTTTGAGATATTAACGAATAGCCGTTTTTTTTTTCAAAAAAAAAAAACAAAAAAAATTGGGTCCACTTAATCATATATGTATATCTCAAGAATGAATTGAGCAATTCCAAAACCGTTTGAATGCCCAGCTAGTGCCCCTACAATTTCCATCCCTACTTTGGTTGTACACGTGATGGGATCTTATAGGATCCCATTTTGGCCAGGTTTCTTTGGATGTCCGAGACCCCGGTGTTTGTATCCATCTTTCGTCGGCTTGACGGTGGATGTGCTCTTTTAGTATTAGCTTGTGTGTGGCAAGGGGCATACCTTAAGGCTTGGTTTCCTCCAAAACGGTGCCGCTATGTTAAGACCGCTAAAGAGCGGCCGGTATACTCACCGGTTTCAGCGACACCGCTTTTTCGGAAACTACAAAGAGTTGAGGTAGACGATTCGCAATATTTAATTTAGCATTTCTGCTTGTTTTTTTAGTTTTTCTATTATTTTATTTAAATAACAATTACACTGGATCAAGAAATTCCAATTTTTTTTTCTGCACCAGAGACACCATTATGAAATTCCTATGTAAAATCAGCACCTGATTCCGAAAATCAAGGTTAATTTTAATTCTATGGTAACGTTTTTGAGCTATTTACGTATTGTTAACGTCTGCATTATCAACTACAAACCTCACCTGAAGGGGTCGCTGGTAGAAGACTCGCTGCAAGCACTCGTTGCGTTTTTTTCCTTTCTTGGACTTTGTTCCATCATACGGATCCGTTAAATGGCATCAGTTCCTTGGAGCCTATAAAAGGGACGAACAGCGATAGACTCGCCCTTATTCTTTTACCAGCGATCCATCAGGTGAGTGTTTGCCAATACATTTGTACATTTTCGTCCTTTTATATTTTCAATAAAGGCCTGTGCGACAGGCTATTATATATATATATACACATATACTTCATATCTTTGGATATTTAACTTATCTGTTTGTTGTTGGACAGCGAGGCGTAGCTGGTAAGTTTTCCATTTCATTATCGCGAGTTTCAAGAACCGGCTCCCCATAGGTTCCCCGTTTCCGGAATTCACGAGGAATTCCGGCTGCATTTATCCCCGCTCGAACATGGTCCTTCGAGCCGGATCTTGAAACATTTTTCATTTTTTTTGGTAATAAAACCAGCTGCAATTAGTTTGTCTTTTTGCCTATACGCGTCCAACAACACAAATTCATATCTTTTGTCTTTTCCAACAATGTTGCTTTTTTAAAACCTGTCTACCAACAATTGCCAAGTCCCATTGGAAACCAAACAAACACACCATACCAAAATCCATTGTGAATAGGCAGTGCAAGTAAGAAGCTGCTTGTTTACATTTGGTTTTTGACATTCAGAAGTCAGCCATTGGGAAAACAGATTTTGGTAAGTTTGCTGGAGAAAAACCACAGTAAATTCGTGGTTTTTTTTTATTGGAAATTCGGCGGCCGCGAGCACCAGCACATCTCCAGGACGGCCCAGGAAAAGGAAAACCACCGGAGCAACAGCGAAGTGTTGGAGGAAAGCACCCAAAAGAAGGTAACATTTTTACTCGGAAAAAGGTAACGTAGGTATTGTACTTTTACATGTACATATATCAAAAACTAAAGGAAAACGCATATTTTTTCTTGTGAGTTTGTATTAGCATTACAGCCTTCCGTACACGGTGTGATTCACCAGTTTGCCTGTGCGTTGACCAGTTTGCGCTCCGACTCACCGAAAGAGTGTGGCCAGGACCACAATTAGAAGACCGGTGCGATAAGACTGTTAAGCGAACAGTCCCCACCGGTGGCCAGTAAATAAAAAGCCTTAGTAGTGAAAGTGATTAAAAGTCCCTGAGTAGCGGGGCAGTAAATTGAAAGGTAACGAAATAAAAGCCCCTGAAAAGCCAGGGCAGTGAGTGAAGAAAGGTGCCTAAAAAGAGGGTGAATATACCCCAAAAAAGCAGAGCAGTGAGTGAAAAAAGGTGCCTTAAAGGAGGTTTAAAATACCAAAAAAAAAAAAAAAATCGCTGAGCATACTAGGCCAGTTGCGAGTGAAAGTGATTCAAAGTCCCTGAGTAGCAGGGCAGTGAGTGAAAAAAGGTGCATTAAAAGAGGTTAATATACCCCCCAAAAAAAATCGCTGAGCATACTAGGCCAGTTGCGAGTGAAAGTGATTCAAAGTCCCTGAGTAGCAGGGCAGTGAGTGAAAAAAGGTGCATTAAAAGAGGTTTAATATACCCCCCAAAGAAAACGCTGAGCATACTAGGCCAGTCGCGAGTGAAGTGGAAAACTCCCTGAAAGGCAGGGCAGTGAAGCGATATAAAGGTGCCTAAAAAGAGGGTGAATATACCCCAAAAAAGCAGAGCATACTAGGCCAGTTGTGTGTGTGTGCAAAAGTCCCTGAAAAGCAGGGCAGTGAATTGAAAAAGGGGCTTCAAAAAAGGTGATACTACCCCCCAAAAAAAAGCAGAGTAATCAAAGTAAAAGTATGTGTGAGTGCAAAAGTCCCTGAAAAGCAGGGCAGTGAATTGAAAAAGGTGCTTCAAAAAAGGTGATACTACCCCCAAAAAAAAAGCGGAGTAATCAAAGTAAAAGTGTGTGTGAGTGCAAAAGTCCCTGAAAAAGCAGGGCAGTGATTCCACAAAACGCGGTCAAAAGAGGGTGACAGCCACTGAAAACGCTCAAGAGCATATTTGACCGAGTGTAGCCTTTTTTTTGATAATCCAGTTTTTAAAAATTGAAATTTGTTGGGTTAAAAATTTAAGCTAGGGCAACTCGGCGGCAAACGGGGCTGTCAGGCAACATCAACCCTCCTACTGCATCCAGTAAAACTGTACGGAGTCATCAAGAGGCAGAAGGTCAGCCACGGTCCAAGAATTCAGACGGTCAGCTCTAAAACGGGCATAGATAGAAGGAAGACGTGTGGCAGTTACAGGCCAGGTAAGTAACTTATCCTGAACTCACCTCCCCACGTCTGTCTGTGTAGGTATCGGCCCATACGAACGGCCCACCGCTTTTGGAATCGGGTAAGCAGACGAGCACCAGCTCAAAGGCCCTCACGCACGGCCCGCCGAATTGGAAAGCAATAGTGTAGCGCAACCTTCTCAAGGCCCAGACGGGCGGCCCATCGCTTTGGATAACACGCAACACATCCTAAAAGGCCCACACGAACGGCCCACCGCTTTGGGAATCTGCAAGCGCCGCCCAAGCAGTAAGTCGACAAAACGTTAGGCACTAAACGGGTGAGTTTTTTTTATATACTTTGCCTATTTTAAACAGTTTATTGGTACTTAGTTTAGTAACCCCTCAAGTTGCGGCGCAGTACTCCTCTCTAGCTTTCCACCCCCTCAGCAGCGCTAAAGGCAACTTTCACACCCACCCTCCTTACGTACCCACAAGCGGAATAGTGATACATAGGTTGACCAAACCCCCTTAAGTTGCGACGAACACCGTCCCCCTACGCAGGACCCCTATCTCACCAGTTTGTAAATAGCTATTTATCAGGGTCCCTGAACATGGCCAACGCACAGGATTTCTCTCGCGCTTGTGATGCACTTCTGGAGTTTGAAAATCGGTTCAACGAATCTCCAGGGGCGCATCATACGGTATTTTCCTTAGAAATTCAAAAGGAGGAACTTAAGGCCCTTTGGGACACAGTGAAAAAGTCTTTCTGCAGCTATTCCCGAGACCTTAACGACGACGATGACGGGGCCGCGGCCTTGCGAGAAGCGAAGGTTAAATACCAAAACTGCTACACAGCATATCTGACGTGCGCAGCCCTGATGGGTGAGACCATCCATAACCTCACCCTCATCCGTCAACCCTCTTCCACGGTAAATCACCTCACACACGAGCCTGATTTGACGGTGCGCTCCAGCGTTAAACTTCCACCGTGCGACACCGAAATATTCTATGGTGACTACACTGCATGGCCGTCCTTTCGGGATCTGTTTACGGCCATATATATAAATAATACGCGGTTAAGTGAAGTGGAAAAGTTATACCATCTAAATCACAAAACTCGGGGGGAAGCCAGGGATATTGTGAAGAAAACCCCACTCACGAATGAGGGTTTTGCCATTGCGTGGCAGAACCTTTCCGATAGGTTCGAAAATAAGAGAATTATGATCAATTCTCAGCTGAAAATATTATTTAATCTGCCATCTGTGACAGGAGAGCGGGGAACTGAAATAAAAAATTTACAGCGATCTGTAAATAACTGCATCTCAATACTGCAGATGCATGGCATTGATACCGACAACTGGGATGCAATCTTTATTTATCTGGTATCCAGCAAGCTGCCGGACGCAACACTAGCCTTATGGGAGCAGGGAATTACCAACAAAAGCGAGATTCCGGCGTGGCAGGATCTGGACAATTTCCTGACGAGCAGGTTCCAAACCTTGGAGACAGTGTCGGACATTCAAGGAGTTCGAGTTTCCCGCGGAGCAATCAGTCGGCCCTCGACATCCACCCACGAAAAAAGGAAGGTATCTGCCAATCACGGCAATGTTTCGCAGGCAGGCTGCAGGCTGTGCCCCGATGTTCCCCATACTCTGAAGTCGTGCCCCAAGTTTTTAGCAATGAAGGTAGACGAGCGCTGTAGGGTAGTAAGGAAGTACAATTTATGTATGAATTGCCTCGCGCATTCACACGTTGCACGTAATTGTACTAGCACCTTTAATTGCATGACTTGCCATCAGCGTCATCATTCACTCCTGCATCGCAACCCAAACGGAAACAGGCAAATTCCATCAAATGCCAGTCCCTCCCCCCAAACTAATACGACTCAACATTCTCAGGACCCAACGACCTCAGGGAATGTAAACGCGTTGTACGCGGCGAATTTTAAGAATATTATTTTAGGAACCGCCATGGTACACGTATGTCATAATGGAGTAGCATATGAAGCCAGAGCTCTTCTGGATTCGGGTTCAGAAGGGACCTTTATCACGGAGCGCCTCCAGAGACGCATCAAACTTCCAACACTCGCTGCAAACACCAAGGTAAGCGGCATCAATGCCACGTCCGCTGCAAACGTGCGTAAAGTAGCACTGTTCATTTTAGGATCACCTGTCGACCCCCAGCTCCAAATCGAGGCAAGAGGCCTCATTCTCCCCCAACTGACAGGTAGTCTTCCCCAGTTTTCTGTCGACCAAGCCTATCTTGGTCAACTCCCCCCGATGCAGTTGGCCGACGTCAACTTTCACAAAAGTCAGCAGGTCGACATGATTATCGGTGCTGACTTGTACCCCGCGGTAATAAAAGGGTGTGTAAAGAAGGAGGTCTTAGGCTCCTTGTTAGCTCAAGAAACAGTGTTTGGCTGGATCCTAACTGGCCCAGCCCCGCTCCCCCTCCAAACGAGTTCAGAGTCTTGCGTCTCCCTCTATACGGAATTTTCCAGCGCCCAGTTAACGCGGTTTTGGGAATTAGAGCAAGTTCCGAACAAAAAGTCCGTTACCCCCGAAGAACAATTTTGCGAAAACCACTATGTAAGGACAGCGATCAGGAATGATGAAGGACGGTACATGGTAGCATTACCATTTCGACGTGAATTCCCTGACGACATCAATATTGGACATTCGCGAAGCAGCGCAGTGCAACAGTTCATCCGGAACGAAAGCGCTATGTGTCGAAAACCGGAGTTAAAGGAAGAGTACCATAGGGTGCTGCGGGAGTATATCATGCTGGGGCATATGAGCCCAGTGAAGCCCACGGAGGGCAGGAACTCCTCAATTCCCTATTACCTACCTCACCACGCAGTCATCAAACCGGACAGCACAACCACGAAGGTGCGCGTGGTCTTCAACGCTTCCAGTCCCACGTCGAATGGAGTTAGTCTGAATGATGTTCTCTACCCTGGCCCAGTTCTACAAACCGACCTTACTGCCCTATTATTAAAATGGCGCTTTTTTAAGTATGTGTTCAATGCAGACATCGAGAAGATGTATCGGCAGATCCTGTTACACCCCAAAGACACCCAGTTTCACAGGATAATTTTTCGGGAGTCCCAGAACGATGAGCTGGTAGACTACGAACTCCGCACAGTGACTTTTGGAGTAAACTGTGCCCCGTACTTAGCTATCAGGACTCTCCTCCAGTTAGCTGACGATATTAGGGTTCGTTTCCCTTTGGCTTCCAGGATATTGAAGCAGCATATGTACGTCGACGACGTTCTCGCAGGTGCCCATGACCGCGAGACAACACTACAAGCTCGTGACGAGCTCATAGAAGCGCTCAAAGGAGCTGGATTCCCCCTTCGGAAATGGACGTCAAACTCGAAAGAGACCTTGGCAGCGTTACCAAAGGAGCACCTGCTAAAGGAGGAGTTCCTGGAAATTGATGACCTCAGTGAAGCCAGGATGTTAGGTATACGGTGGAATGCGGTACACGATATGTTCCATTTTAGCGTCCAGGAAATCCCTACAAAACCAAATTACACCAAACGTGAGGTTTTGTCTTATGTTGCCAAATTATTTGACCCCGCAGGATGGTTAGGACCCATAGTAGTAGAAGCCAAAATCTTGATGCAAGACATATGGCTTACGAAGATTGATTGGGATGATAGCCTCCCTCCAGACCCTCACCGGCGATGGGAAACATTTCTAAAAAATTATACCCACATTTCAGAAATTAAAATTCCACGGTGGATTCATTTCACACCGTGGCATGAAATCGAGTTCCACGGTTTTTGCGATGCCTCGGAAAAGGCATATGCAGCCGCCCTTTATGTTAGAGTGTACGACCGCACAACAAACAGGTCTCCTCATGTCAGTTTACTGGTAGGTAAAACCAAGGTGGCTCCAGTTAAAACCGTCTCTTTACCACGGTTGGAATTATGTGGAGCATTGCTTCTGGCCGAACTTATCCACGCTTTGCTCCCCCAATTCGACGTTACGCAGCCGACCATCTACAAATGGACGGACTCGACCATCGTGCTCTCCTGGATGAAGAAGCCACCGTGCTGCTGGACAACCTTCGTGGCGAATCGGGTCGCAAAAATTGATGAGCTCGTCGGAGTGGAGGGATGGAATCATGTGGAATCTAGCGATAATCCAGCGGACCTGGGCAGTCGCGGTGTGACTCCGCAAGAGTTGGCGGACAGCACGCTCTGGTGGCAAGGCCCCAGATGGCTGAAGGCGCCCCCATCGGAGTGGCCAAGCAAAACAGATGCCTTGCTTATGGAAACGGACCTAGAACAACGAGCGGTCCGAGCTCATACCACCAGCGCTCAAGAACTTCCGGATCTTCTGGAGCGATTTTCGAACTTTTCGAGAGCCCTCAGAGTCATCGCCCGGATCTTCCAGTTCTACCGCAACACGCATCCTGTGCATAAGTTGACCCCCCGCAAGGGCACCCCAGATATCTCACCAGAAGAAATTAAGATGGTAAAAGCCCGGCTTATTCGTTTAACGCAGAAACGATGCTACGCTGAAGAGTATCGGATGCTAGCTTCAACTGATGCCGTGAGCTCACAGAGTTCCATCCGCACCCTCAACCCCTTCCTCGATGCGGACGGAATAATGCGCGTGGGAGGAAGATTGGAGCTGTCGACGATACCCTACAACGAACGTTGTCCAATTATTCTCCCATACGACTGCGCGTTTTCGCGGCTTGTAGTAAAATTTTCCCATTTGATTTCCCTACACGGGGGAAATCAACTAATGCTACGACTTTTGCGATCAGAATATTGGATCGTGAAGCTAAAAAATTTGATAAAAAATATAATAAATAATTGCAAAGTTTGTCTCATCTACAGGAAAAGGGCACGTGAGCAGTTGATGGCAGCACTACCGCCAGAACGAACGGAGCTCTCGCGACCCTTCACTAATACCGGAATCGATTTCACTGGTCCGTTCGACATCAAAAATTATACGGGCAGGGCATGCCTATTAACGAAGGGTTATGTCTGCGTGTTTGTTTGTTTTGCTACGAAAGCAATACACTTAGAGGCAACAAGCGATCTATCGACAGCCACATTTCTGGCTGCATTTGCGCGGTTCATATCTCGGCGAGGCTGTCCCCACCAGGTGTATTCGGACAATGGGACGAACTTTGTAGGAGCAAACAAAGCATTAAGGCAAGACTTTCGGAATTTCATGACTGAAGCTGCTCGGCATACCACTATGTCATATGCCCATCAAGAAATCCACTGGCATTTTATCCCACCAGGAGCACCCCACATGGGAGGACTATGGGAAGCAGGGGTGAAGAGTTTCAAAACCCATTTCCGCAAAATTTCAACTACCATGCGATTCACAATGGAGGAATTATCCACTCTACTGGCCAAAATAGAAGCCTGTCTGAACTCGAGACCGATCAGTCCGATGTCTGACAACCCCGACTGCCTTGAACCCCTCACCCCTGGACACTTTCTGATTGGAAGCCCCATACTCGCGAATGCAGAACCAGAGGTTCAAGGAACACCGATGTCAATCGTCAACCGATGGCAAAAGCTCAAAGCTATTCATCAAGGATTCTGCCAACGATGGAAGGGAGAGTACTTGAAGGAGCTACATAAGAGGGTTAAGTGGCAACACCCCCAACGAAATCTTGAGGTTAACGATCTAGTAATTATCAAAGAGGATAATTTACCCGCTAATGAATGGCGACTTGGTAGAGTGGTGAAGGTTTTCCCAGGCCAAGATAATCGAGTACGGGTGGTAGAAATACGCACAGCCCGTGGTGTGATTACCCGGCCAATAGTTAAATTAGTCCTACTACCTATCGAAATCCCTAAGTAACCAATTCTCTCTTTTCAGCTTTCTTTTTTCTTCTTTCTTTTTTTCTTCTCTTAGATAAAAGTCGTTCAAACCAAAATGGTCCGAGCCAATACTAAAAACCCCCATCGATGCCCCTTATGTCAGCATAACCACCGACTTCTGTTTTGTCGCCAGCTGCGCCGTATGGAACCAGAGGAGAGACTACGCGCCGTCCTCCTCCACCGCCATTGTGCCAATTGCCTGTCCCCGCGCCATGTAACGCGCAATTGTCCGTCAACAGGGCGATGTGACCGATGCCATGAGCAGCATCACAGCCTTCTCCACCTATGGGAGACACCACGGCGAGAGGATGACGTGCCACAGGGCCTTGACGAGGTGGAAAATCGGCCAAGTCAGCGACCGCGACCATACCGGGCTCGAGAACTGTCGGATTCAAGTGAAGAAATACTGGAGATTGATGCCAGCGATGAAGACCTCCAGCAGATAAATGCTCTTGTGCCAGTCACCGCCGAAACACCGGTACTCAGACCACCCCTGTCGGGTATCCGGTCAATAGTTTCTCGGCCGCCTCCTGCGCCCCACCAGCGTCGAGCACAGCGACACCAACGAAGGCGCGTTGCACAACAAGGTCCACCCCGAGGGCTAAGAGACGCTCGAGAGCGAATACAATGGGCTGCCAGAAACGCTACGGGTTTTTCTGTCCTTATGCCTACCGTGGTGACCAAAGTAATGACAATGGGACGAACTCATGCAGTACGCGCGGTCCTCGACCTTGGACAACCCATATCCACCATATCTCGGGGCCTTGCACAACGACTCCATCTGCTGCCATGGAATGAAAGGGAACACTGCGACCTTACCTTGAAGGGTCTGAATGAGAGGGTGCAAATCCAGGCAAAGGTCCTAAGGAGCCTCGTAAGGAGCGCCCCTGAGCGTACTATTGATGCGCGTGTCGCCGATGATTTCGACAACCTGCGCCTGGCAGACCCCTCATTCTACCGCTCAGGCGCAGTGTCTCTGATTCTGGGAGTAGACGCGTGTGGAGCCATACTCCGTCCTGGACTTAGGCCTGCAACCCCGACGCGACCGGCTGCTCAAAACACCGTTTTTGGATGGGTCATATTCGGAGTAACCCCATACTGAGCTGGCAAGCAAAACCTTTAGCGTTAAGAAAAAATGAAGTTTATACGTAATTGAATTTATAATGAAGTTTATACATTAATATTGAATTTATATTGCAGTGATGCTGCAAGGCGGGCGGCATGTTAACGTCTGCATTATCAACTACAAACCTCACCTGAAGGGGTCGCTGGTAGAAGACTCGCTGCAAGCACTCGTTGCGTTTTTTTCCTTTCTTGGACTTTGTTCCATCATACGGATCCGTTAAATGGCAGTTCCTTGGAGCCTATAAAAGGGACGAACAGCGATAGACTCGCCCTTATTCTTTTACCAGCGATCCATCAGGTGAGTGTTTGCCAATACATTTGTACATTTTCGTCCTTTTATATTTTCAATAAAGGCCTGTGCGACAGGCTATTATATATATATATACACATATACTTCATATCTTTGGATATTTAACTTATCTGTTTGTTGTTGGACAGCGAGGCGTAGCTGGTAAGTTTTCCATTTCATTATCGCGAGTTTCAAGAACCGGCTCCCCATAGGTTCCCCGTTTCCGGAATTCACGAGGAATTCCGGCTGCATTTATCCCCGCTCGAACACGTATTACCGTTTAAACAAAAAAAAAAAAACAAAAATTCGGTCCACTTAATCATATATATCTCAAGAACGAATTGAGTAATTCCAAAATGGTTTGAAGCTTTTAAAAGGTAATACAATTTTCTATAAATTGCGCATACCACACTTTTTGCTAGGCCCTGCAGATTCAAAGATAACGAACAATCATTACGGCCCTTTTTTAACTTTTTTTCTAGGAATATAAAAAAATTTGTATTTTGCGAGGAAGGATCTCGAAATTATTTTTTTGCAGATTATTTTTTTTTACAAAAAAAATGGGCTTTCATTCAACAAAATCGATGAACTAATACAAAAGTTATAACCATTCAAATAAATATATCCATATAGTAAAACTTAAGTATCCTACAAATAATAGCATATGTACATATGATTCTGTATTAACTCTATGATCTTATTTTATAATTGAAAAAGGTATGTGTCTTGTTTTGACGCTTATTTACATTAGGATCGGTTTCTCTTATGAGAAACCAACAGTAGTCACCCATCATAGCGACATCCCAGAATCCTTGAGACCGACTTTCAATCATTTTCATTTGCTGGTGAAACCTTTCGCCATGCTCGTCACTTTCCTCGCCAATATTTTGCGGGAAAAAATTAAATGGGAGCGTATAAAATGAATTTTTAAAGACATATTTACTCCTGAAAGAAAATAAAAAAGTATATTAGATAAATACATAAGTGACACATTAGTATATAATTTTCTTAGGCTGGATTTATCTTTCAATTCAGAAAAAAATTTTTGTTTAAATTTCTCTCGTTCTAGTTTGTTCGGAACTGGACGATGAATTCAGATTTAGGGCTACATATTCTCATGTAAATTAAAAAAATTTCATACAAATTTTTGTTTATTTTGTTTTGTTTTACAACGCACCTTACCCAATCATTGAGTTGTGCTTGTGACAAAGAGTTTCTTTCGTTTTCCGTTTGAAAGCCAGTATAACATGATGCCGCGTAATCAGATACTGCTGTTGACAATGAAACTGGAGCCGGAACTAAAGTTAATTTCATTCTGGCAATGTTAGGTTAGGTTAGGTTAGGTTAGGTGGAAGCTTCCCTGATAAGGATAGCTCACTTAGACAACACGAAGGTCCGTTGTGATACCACATACACCAAAAATAACGGTGACTTAGATCTAGCTACTTAGAGAATCGTTGGGTAGCAACGATAAAGCTCCGAATCATACCGATCTCAACTTTGGATAAATCCTCGGGAGATCCAAGTGAGTCGCGACCGAAGTACTTTCGCCTAGTTCTGGCAAAAGCTGGGCAATCAAGCATAAAGTGATTTGGTGATTCCACCTCATCATCCTCCATACAGCTGCAGCAGGATGGAGTTTCCAGTATATTGAGACGTACCGCATGGATACCCATGGGACAGTGCCCTGTCAAAACCCCAATGACCATTGATAGGTGAGCCTTAGTGAACCCAATTATTTCAGCAGACCTCCTGCCATCCACTTTCGGCCAGAAAATCTTGCTACCCTGCAAGACGTGGTGTCCGCCCAACGTTTGCTGAGCTGACCGAGGCCCAGCTATGTAGGAGCAATCCACAGGTGGCCAGCGGGATCCTGAAATCCCTACAGCCATCTTCATCCGGTTCAGTTTTATCGATGCGGGCTAAGAGATCCGCTTGATAGTTACCCGGGATATCACTATGGCCCGGGACCCAGATAATCTTAATTGTAAAATAATTCGATGCAATCGCCCTCGGTCGCACTGTAGTTGAGCTCAAGACCTTGATAGCCGCTTGGCTATCAGAGTAGATGTTAAATTCCCTAACCGTAGTAGCACTGGATAGCATTCCATCCACCGCATACTTAATCGCAGCAACTTCCGCTTGGAATACACTGCAGTGATCAGCCAACTTAAACTTGTGGCTTAAATTTAGCTCTTAACAAAAGCCGACTGGACGTTCTTAGGTCAAGAGAATCCGACCACCAGGGTGGCTTGCCCTTCCCCCTGTAAGTTTTCAATGGGCAGGACAGCTGAAGTCGCTATTGTTTGCCGAGGTGAATTTTTCCACCAGAACGTCTATCTCAGATTCGGACATTCGAACTAACGGTAAGCGCCGCAGGCAATAGCTCCCCCAGCTTCCTATAATACAAGTCCCAGTCAGTACTGTTAGGGTTCCTAAAAGATATTTTACCGGGACGTTCTTCGTTCACCGAGAACTGAATATATCGGTGATCAGAGAAGGAGTGCTCGTTGAGAACCCTCGAGCCAGATATCCGATCTTCCAGTTCTCTACTAACCAGGGTGAGGTCCAGGACCTCTTCCCTTACCGCAGTAATAAAAGTCGGGTCATTCCCCGCGGCCGCCGTGGTGTGACGGTATCGTGCTCCGCCTACCACACCATATGCCCTGGGTTCACACCCCGGACAAAGCAACATCAAAATTTTAGAAATAAGGTTTTTCAATTAGAAGAAATTTTTTCTAAGCGGGGTCGCCCCTCGGCAGTGCTTGGTAAGCGCTCCGGGTGTATTTCTGCCATGAAAAGCTGTCAGTGAAAACTCATCTGCCTTGCAGATGCCGGCATAAAACATGTAGGTCCCATCCGGCCAATTTGTAGGGAAAATAAAGAGGAGCACGACGCAAATTGGAAGAGAAGCTCGGCCTTAGATCTCTTCGGAGGTTATCGCGCCTTACATTTATTTTTTTTATTTATTCATTCCCCCTTTAACATGTACAAAGTTCCTCATCTACAATAAAAGTAAATAAAGACTCACCTCTAGTGTTTGAATCCGAGCTTCCCCAGATGCTATGATGGGCATTAGCATCGGCACCGATGATCACGCCAACGCCTCTCCGCCTTGCTTCAGCGGTGATTTCGCCTAGTATCGCAGGTGGTGGTCCCGCTACGTCCCCGTGGGGGATGTACGCTGAGACCACCCATATTTCGTTACTTCCTCGCTCGAGGCAGACCGTGGTTACGTCAGCATTACTGAAATTAGAGAGAATAAAAGCTTTAATCTCTTTTTTAACAAGCACATAGGATCTAGGCCTACTTACCTCCCCATGCACCAAGGTGTTGAATTTTCCCGTCCTTAATCCAGAAATCTTACTGCCGTTACTACTCAGCCACGGCTCCTGGACAAGGACTATATCCACTCCGCCTTTTTCAAGGCAGAGCAACAAATTTGCGGAAGCCGCCTTAGAGTGCTGAAGATTGATTTGACGGATTTCCATCAAAACCGCTCTTCTTCCGCACCCCATCCTTGGCGGATTCGTGTTAGTCGTGTCCATTCGAAAAAGTCCCCCCTCATAGGCGCTATCGGGAGCCGATTGTGTAGTCGCGCTTCAACGGTCTCGTGGTTATCTATGCTACGCAGGGAGGCCATGCGGGAGTTGACGCATTACCTTATGAGTAATGCATTCAGAGCCAGACCGGAAGCAAAGCGGAAACATTTTAACCGCACCTACACCACCAACTTAACGACGACGGAGCCGGAACGTACCTTGAGGCCCGCGACGGTTTTAACGGAACGTGGGCAGGTGCAGCATTAGCCTACCAGCCATTTCAGTTGGGTTTCACCCCGACCTACTAAGGTGGCAGAATACCGCACCTACCAGCCCAAAATCATCAAGTCAAAATTTAATGTCAATAATCAAAAGCCCTAAACAATCCAGTTCGTCACCGTTTTGTACCGATCTTAACTCTTAAAGAATCCTTCCTCCCCTGAGCTCGGCATAATGACTCAGGGGTGCGGGTTTTATCGAGTTGTCCTCTCTAGATCCGCCATTATCAGTAGAAGCAGGGACACCTCGTGCAGTGATAACTAGTCACGCGTGACATTCGTCACTATGGCGGGTGTAAGACTGATAACAGTCCCTGATCCAGAGCCTGGAACCACTTATGATATCCAAGCCAAGTATCTTAGCCCCCTCTGGCAATGTAGCTTCCGTTGAATTTAGTTCTGGTAATGAAACTGTAGATAAGCTCGCATAGGTTACTTTTCTTGACTTTCCAACCCCAAGTACTTTTGTAGTACAAATATAGCAATCCGTTGAATGGCAAGTTGGTTCCCTCACTTCATTGGTGTAATAAATTTCATATGTCGCCTAAATAGATAATTTCAGAAATTAGTCAGCTATGCATTAAAAGGGAGCAAATTCCTAATTTTTACAACGCACCTTTTTGTTCCGGTTTCCGAAAAAATCAATTCGACTCGACATGTGGTGCACACATTATTCGGTGCCCCTGGTTTTTCACTGTTTTTAGGTTCAATTCCAAAATACTTATAGTATGTAACTTACAAAGGATTCGAAAACACACGTCTCATCCTTTTAATGATAAATTGACCGCAGATGAAACAGAACATGTCTGGATCATTTGTACACTCAAACTCTCGCGCCCTTTTATTCGTATTATATTTTTAAGTAAATGAAGGGTTATAAACTGCAATGCAAACAGTATCCGGCGAGCCTTGCAGATATTATGTAGGAACAAGGCGCATGTACTATTATTTATACTTAGATCAAGTAAAAATTCAAGCCTACCTAGACAAAAAGTTTCCCTAGTTCTACAAAGAAAGCACTACCTGCCTTAAAATATGCTCTTGCTTGAAATGTACCTGGGTTAGGAAAAATGACACTAACAGGTTTTTGTATCTAATAACCCTTCGAAAATCTACCTGCTAACTAACTGATATACGACTACTAACACATATGTACCAGTAGGGTACTTAAGTATTAAATGGATATATTTACTTGAATGCTTATAACTTTCGTACTAGTCCATCGATTTTGTTGAATGAAAGCTTATTTTTTTTGCAATAAAACAGAGCTTTCAAAGAAGACAAAATCAACAAAACAAATAAAAGTTTTCGAGGTTCTTCCTCGCAAATTACCAATTTTTTTATATTTTTACAAAAAAAAAAAAAAATGAATAAATCCGTAATGATTGTTCGTTATTTTTGAATCTGCAGGGCATAGCAAAAAGTGTTGTATGCACGGCTTATAGAAAATTTTATTACCTTTTAAAGGCTTCAAACCATTTTGGAATTGCTCAATTTGTTCTTGAGATATATGTATATAATTAAGTGGACCCAATTTTTTTTTTTTTGAAAAGCGGTAATTCGTAAATATCTCAAAAACGTTACCATAGAATTAAAAATTACCTTGATTTTCGGAGTCAAGTGGTGATTTTACATAGAATTTCATAATGGCGTCTCTGGTGCAGAAAAAAAATTGGAATTTGTGTTCCAGTGTAATTGTTATTTAAATAAAATAATAGAAAAACTAAAAAACACGCAAAAATGCTAAATTAAATATTGCGAATCGTCTACCGTAACTGTTCGTAGTTTCCGAAAAAGCGGTGCCGCTGAAACCGGTGAGTATACCGGCCGCTCTTTAGCGGTATTAACCCTCCGATGAGTGACAGTTCTGAACTTCACGGCCGTGTGAAAAGTTCCCTACGGACCTTTTTTTTGTAAATCATGTTTTTTTCATATACAATTTTTTTTTTGATTTTTTTGTTTTTATTGTTTATAACTAAATTCTACATACAAAAACAATTTTTAATTTTAAAATTTATTTATTTTTTGTTTGATTGAATTTTTTTAAGACTATTATAAAAAAGTTTAAAAATTATTGTTGTTGAGCGTGTACTTCTTATCCCCCGCCCTGTGCGCAAGTGTTGCAGCGATGTAAAAGTGTGCTATGTTCTCCGCAAACAGCGTTGCCGCAGCCGAAGCGGTATGCCCACGTTTTCCGCTGCCGCCCGTACTCAGAACGGCAAAGGCGACATGACGGTGAACTTGACCTAGCCGCAAACGACGGTGCATTGCCTTCCATCGGTCTTGGTAATACCTGAAATGAAAAGAAAAATAAAAAACAAATAAATATATATTCTATTCTTGAATTTGAAGATGTTTTTCTTACCCTCACATCGAATGCTTCCATCGCATTGCGTATCGTTGGATATGAGGTTATATGGTTGTTCAGGGCACGTTCTTCGATATTTGGTGTGGCCAATTGTTTCGTTAGCAGTAACAAGAACGACCGTCGTCTGTCACTCCTTTTATAGGCTTCTTTTCGTTGTAAATCGTAAAAGCAGCCAATGCAGCGACGTCCCGCATATTATAAAACATGGCCAACGGCCATCGTTGTGTTGCTCTTTTGCAGCTTTAAGTGCCTAGCATTTGATCCATGGTATCAACGCCGCATTTGTTGGCGTTGTAATCTAATATGGCATAGGGCTTCCGATTCTCGGTTTGCTCGTCAACGCGGCAGGTGAAGTGCATTGTGGAGAGCACGTTCACCACTTTATTTTTTTTCGGCACGTATGATGGTGCGCTTCGGGTTCTTGTTGAACTCCTGTGGAATAAATGTTTTGTTGTAGCGCACTGTACCAACATATGTGGTCTTCCTCCTCATCAAAATATGCGCCAAGTCAAGAGTAGTAAAGAAATTATCCGCTTATATAATACGGCCAGCATCTAAATATTTTTCCGCAAGATCCTGCACTAAGTTCGGCCTTGGTTTATCTCCCGTTGTTGGTTTGGCAGTTTTCCAGAATATATCATTCCCTTCACAGGATAATAACTCTGTGAGTCGCAAAACCACCATACTTTCAAACCATACATAGCTGGCTTTGACGGAATATATTGTGTGAAGCGGGTGCGGCCTCTGTAAGGGAACAACTGCTCATCAACTGTTAGTGCTTCATGAGGAGTGTAAGCTGCTGCCAAGTTATTTTGCAACATTTGCCAAATATCGTCAATAGCCGCAGTTTTGCTGTTGATGACTCGCTGTTGTCGAGTATTTCCATTGTCGAATCGAATAAATTGCTTTATACACTTGAAGCGATCGTACGACAACGCAGCTTTGTATATTGGGCAACGCGTCACGCCCCATAATTCCATAGCTGGTTCATGGTTTGATCTTGTGAGTCCAGCATAGAAAAGAATAGCTACAAAGGCGTCAAATTCTTTCACTGTCACTGGCTTCCCGTCCTTTTTCTTCGTGGGATTCGCCAAATTCCATGTAGCACTAACCTCCCTGCCTTTACGATTTGTTTCACGTAGCACTAAGTGTATTATTTCCTGTGTCATGGTTGAACACATTATTGTATAGGGGTCGTGTATATTTCCTGTTGGTCCTGGTTTCTTTCTAGTGAAGTCGACCACATTATGATTACGAGTGCGTGATATTCGTGGTGCTTTTTTACTCCATTGGGTGCCATCTTTGCCAATATAGTAACTTTCATTCGTTTCCTGTTCATCATTTTCTTCCTCTTCATCATTGTCGTCATCAGTATCTTCATTTAGCTCGACGTACCCTTCAGTTTCGGCATCTGACTCTTCAGCAGGTTGGTATGTGCGACCTTCATCATCCTCAACTTCACAATTATCAATTGCAGCAATATCAATTTTTTTCACCCATATCTTCGTCCATAAAATCAGCAAATCTACTATCAACTGCACGCCTTTCATCCGCAGTCATTTGCTGGTAACGTCTACTACGGCGTACAACCATTTCAGCAACGTCCAAATTACTTGCATCTGCCATATTTATATTTTCGTTTCTATCACCGGATAATAACTCTGTGAGTCGCAAAGCCACCATACTTTCAAACCATACATAGCTGGCTTTGACGGAATATATTGTGTGAAGCGGGTGCGGCCTCTGTAAGGGAACAACTGCTCATCAACTGTTAGTGCTTCATGAGGAGTGTAAGCTTCTGCCAAGTTATTTTGCAACATTTGCCAAATATCGTCAATAGCCGCAGTTTTGCTGTTGATGACTCGCTGTTGTCGAGTATTTCCATTGTCGAATCGAATAAATTGCTTTATACACTTGAAGCGATCGTACGACAACGCAGCTTTGTATATTGGGCAACGCGTCGCGCCCCATAATTCCATAGCTGGTTCATGGTTTGATCTTGTGAGTCCAGCATAGAAAAGAATAGCTACAAAGGCGTCAAACTCTTTCACTGTTACTGGCTTCCCGTCCATTTTCTTCGTGGGATTCGCCAAATTCCATGTAGCACTAACCTCCCTGCCTTTACGATTTGTTTCACGTAGCACTAAGTGTATTATTTCCTGTGTCATGATTGAACACATTATTGTATAGGGGTCGTGTATATTTCCTGTTGGTCCTGGTTTCTTTCTAGTGAAGTCGACCACATTATGATTACGAGTGCGTGATATTCGTGGTGCTTTTTTACTCCATTGGGTGCCATCTTTGCCAATATAGTAACTTTCATTCGTTTCCTGTTCATCATTTTCTTCCTCTTCATCATCGTCGTCATCAGTATCTTCATTTAGCTCGACGTACCCTTCAGTTTCGGCATCTGACTCTTCAGCAGGTTGGTATGTGCGACCTTCATCATCCTCAACTTCACAATTATCAATTGCAGCAATATCAATTTTTTTCACCCATGTCTTCGTCCATAAAATCAGCAAATCTACTATCAACTGCACGCCTTTCATCCGCAGTCATTTGCTGGTAACGTCTACTACGGCGTACAACCATTTCAGCAACGTCCCAATTACTTGCATCTGCCATATTTATATTTTCGATTCTATCACACACGATTTAACTCTTCGCTGTCTAAACTTTGACTGATTTGGTTTACGAAACTACAACTTCTTTTATACTCTTTCGTACGTCTACCTGAACTCAAAGACATTTGGGATGATGATAAAAACAAAAAATTCTAAGAACTGGTTTTGTTGCTAGTAGTATAAAATTAGAATATTGTGCCTTTCCTTGAAAGCAATAAAGTTCATGTCTTCGAATTTTTCTTAGAATTTTTTGTTTTTATCATCATCCCTAATGTCTTTCAGAACAAGTAAATTATGTGTTGAAACAATAAAAAACTTATAATGATGCACAAAAACATGCATTTATTAGTGAAATTCAGTACAAGGTCCATACGGACCTATTCACACGTCCGCGTACTATTCTCACTAAAACCTAAATAACTCCTAAAGTAATGATCCGATCGGCTTTTTTCATCATTTTTTCCCCAAAAGATGCGCAACAAAATACTCTTGGAATACAGAGTAACTTTGTAGTACCGTCAAGCCGACGAAAGATGTGCACAAACACCGGGGTGTCGGACATCGAAAGAAACCTGGCCAAAATGGGATCCTATAAGATCCGATCACGTGTACAACCAAAGTAGGGATACAATTTCCACACTTGTAGGGGCACTAGCTGGGCACTGCCTTATAGGCAAGCATGTAGAAAGGTTAGGAGCGCCTTATCATCGCTGCCGCAGGAGTTGTAAAGATGATGAGGATGAGGAAAGGGTGGTTCACCTCATCTGCAACTGACCGGCACTAAGTAGCGAACGGCGGCGCTTTCTGGGGGCTCCGTTTCTAGATAATCTGATCCAGGTGGTGGAGCATGACCCCAAGGACCTGGTTGCTTTTATCAGGTCCTCAAAATGTGGAAGGCAATTTAGTCACCGCTACTTCGCATGGACATTTCTCTGCACTCCCTTTCAGCAAGCATTATAACTATAAAGGCCATCTTGCTCACAGCAGTCCAACAATCTATTTGTCTGCATATTCGGGGAACTAAATTCCTAATGGTAGGCTCCTCTCCAAAAACTCTATGTACAGAGAGTCTGGACGCCGATGTTGGGAATTATTCGGGTTAGGGCTCCACTAACTCTAGACACCTTCTCCCCAGTCAATGTTTACTCCAAGATATTTCAAGAAAAGCTTTGAATTTATTCGATAATCTCCTATGGTTAGGACTAACTTTTCAAGAGTCCACTTTGAGCTCATCAAAACTACTTCTTTCTTATTGCTAGCCATATCCAGCCCCATGTTCGCCAGCCATTCATCATCGATATCATCTGCATAGCCGACAATTTCCGTGCATCCGGGAAGGTTGATTTGTAGTACAACGTCATACATTGCATTTCAAAGCGTTGGATATGGAATAGAGAGACACCACCGGTTATGTTGTGCTTTCTTGGTCCCAATCTGTATCAAAAAGGAATACTCTATCGCTTAAATAGGTACCAATTATTGCGGTATTAAAAGCATTTCTAATATCCAAAGTTATCAGTCCACAGAGCTTCCTTTTACTTCGGCCTCCGGTTATGGCTCCGCAGGCTAGATTGATAACAGTTTGTATTGCATCTATCGTGGATCTCGATTTTCGAAACCCAAACTGACTACTTCACAAGTCCCCTGGGTTCCTCAGGGTCTGGTGCAGACGCTCACTCATAAAAGTTCGAGAATATTTCCTATTGAATCCAACATACAAAGTGGCTGTATGAAGATGGCTGGTCGGGCACCTTATCAGGTTTCAGCAAAAGAACCAGTCTTTGAAGTTTCCATTAGCAGGGGAAGACGCCTTCTTGGATACAAGCGTTGAAGAAATCCGTAAATACCGATGTTCTAGATCTTATCGCTGACTTAAGGGCTATATTTGGCACTCCATCCAGTCCTGGATACTTACTATCTGCAACTCTTTGCGTTGCATCCAGTACCTCTCGCTCTGTTATTTCTTGGATTTCCATACCTTCGAGGTCCTCACTTTGATAGGTCCCTTAAACTTGTGTCGGAAAAACAGTTTCTACGATTATTCTCTTTAGTATCGGACATGTAGGCTGCTCTCACTTCCGCCCTTTAATTTTCACCATCACTGTTCTGTAAGGCAATCCCCAAGGATCCAGAACGGCACTATCCATCAGTTCCTTAAATCACGCTCTCTTACTCTACGTTGTAGCATTTTTATGCGCCGTTCTTTCGGCTATGTAGGTATTGTGTAGCTCATCATATCGGGACGACGAGTGTGCTCTCTATGCCCTTCGTCGTGCCTTGTGACATTTGCTACGCTCTTTCGCTATTTCCTCGTTCCACCAATATACCGGAGTCCTATTTAATTTTGCGCGACTTCTGGGCATGGTAGCATCACACGCCATACTTAATGACTTAGATATTTGAACCGGCAGATCCTCCGCATGTGTCCTTCGTATTATGCCATCATTCCATACAATATCAAATGTTCCTGGTTCAAGAAGGTGTTGTTTCCATCTTCTTCTTTGCAGTTGGTTGGAAGCTGTCGTTGGTGAAGTTTCCACCATTTTGCTCGACTCGCTATTTCGCTACTAGCAAACGGGAGATCTGTAATGCCAGGGTCGAATGTATATTTCCCTGGCTCATTTAGAAGTTCTAGCCTCAGGGGTGTAAGGCTTTCGAGAAGAACTCTACCTGTATCGTTAGTTCTACTACTACCCCATACAGTTGACCATGCATTGCAGTCTCCACATGTTATAAGCGGGTGGTTTCCCTGTGTTTCAATGGTCAAACCTTTTTTTTTTTTTTTTTTTGCGGGGAGGCTGAAAAATGCCTAATGCACCATAATTGCTGCCGTCGCAGCAACCGTGTGTCCGTAGACTAAAAAACAGCCCCGTTCTGGAATCGTCGCCCACCCCGGCACCACTTTCGCATTACTTCCTTCAGGGTGGCGTTCCATATTTCTCATTTTTTAAGAGCCTACTGTAGTCCCTGCGTCCAGATTCCCGCTATTTGCTCTGAGTGTCCATTTAATCGCCACTGCTTCGCATGCGCATTTCTCTGCGCTCCCTCTCAGCATCCATCAGGCGTGTCATTACTATAAATGCCATTTTGCTCACTGCAGTCCAGCACTCTTTCCTGTTGCACATATGGGAAACTAAATTTCTCGTGGTAGGTTCCTCCCCAAAGACTCCATGCAAGGTGAGTCTTTCTTCGTGGAAACGGGGGCAGTAGAACATGACGTGTTTTGCGTTTTCTAACTCTGTAGTACACTTTGGGCAATGAGGATCTTCCTCTATCCTACGCTTCCATAAATACTCTTTGAAACCGCCATGTCCACTCATTATCTGCGTGAGATGGTAGTTCAGTTCGCCGTGCTTCCGCTCATTCCATTGAGCTACGTTCCAAACTAGTGTGAAAGTCCAACGCCCTTTACTTGAGGCCTCCCACCGTTCTTGCCACTTAGCTATTGTTTGTGTCCTTGCTCTTTTCTTTTCTTCTTCAGATGGACGCTAGATATTAGTGTTATACAGATCGGCCATTTCGCTTGCCAGTAAGTCCGGGATTTTCCGGGTTAGAACCAGGATCGCGTCGTCGGACACCGTCCGATAAGCACTTGCTATTCTTAAAGAAGCAAGTCGGTACGCTGCTAATATATATTTTTGATGGGTCTGTTTAGATCCATACCACACTGGTGCTGCGTATAGTATTATTGAGCTGGTTACTGTGGACAATAGCTGACGTATAGCTTCGATCGGACCACCAATGTTATGCATTATTCGCATAAGTGATCCATTAACTTTGGTAATTTTCTCCCCCACCGCTCTGAAGTGCTCTTTGAAAGTTAACTTAGAGTCAATGTGCACTCCTAAGTATTTTAAGGAATCCTTTGAGGTGATTTGATGATCCCCGACAGTTAAGACTAATTCGTTCGCCGACCGTTTGGAGCTTACTAATACCACTTCCGTCTTTTGGCTAGCCAACTCCAGTCCTGTATTGGTCAGCCGTTCCTTTATTCTTGCTACGGCGTCATTACATAATGCTTGAAGCAGGTCCAGTTTCTTGGCCACTACTACCACTGCAATATCATCAGCATATCCCACAATTTGCGTGTTTTCTGGTAGATCAATGTTTAGCACCCCGTCATAAATTACATTCCAAAGCGTTGGACCGAGAACAGATCCCTGTGGGATGCCTCCTGTGATTTTGTACTCTTTTGCTCCTTGATCCGTATCAAAAAGAAGTACTCTGTCTTAAAGATAGCTACCTATAATTCTGCGTAAGTAAGCTGGAGTGCCGAAGCTTTGCAGCGCTGCCATTATCTGCATCCAGTTCGCAGTGTTAAAAGCATTCTTGATGTCAACATAATCAGTGCACAGAACTTCCTTTTATTTTGGCCTCCAGAGATAGCTTCTCTAGCTATATTGACGACTGTTTGTATTGCATCTACGGTGGATCTTGATTTGCGAAATCCATATTGACTATTCGATAAGCCACCTGGTCTTTCTAGAGTCAGCTGTAGGCGCTCACTAATTATTCGCTCGAAAATCTTCCCTAGGGAATCCAGCATACAAAGTGGCCTATATGAGGATGGTTGGTCCGGCTGTTTACCACGTTTCAGCAATAGGACAAGTCTTTGTCGTTTCCACGGGCGAGGGAACACGCCTTCTTGCATACAGGCATTAAAAAGATCAGTAAATAATGTAGCCCGTAGCGGCCACCGTGGTGTGATGGTAGCGTGCTCCGCCTATCACACCGTATGCCCTGGGTTCAACTCCCGGGCAAAGCAACATCAAAATTTTAGAAATAAGGTTTTTCAATTAGAAGAAAATTTTTCTAAGCGGGGTCGCCCCTCGGCAGTGTCTGGCAAGCGCTCCGGGTGTATTTCTGCCATGAAAAGCTCTCAGTGAAAACTCATCTGCCTTGCAGTTGCCGTTCGGAGTCGGCATAAAACATGTAGGTCCCGTCCGGCCAATTTGTAGGGAAAATCAAGAGGAGCACGACGCAAATTGGAAGAGAAGCTCGGCCTTAGATCTCTTCGGAGGTTATCGCGCCTTACATTTATTTTATTTTTTAAATAATGTAGCCCTAGTTGTAATCGCGGCTTTAAGGGCTATGTTTGGTACTTCGTCGGGCCCTGGGGATTTGTTATCAGCAACTCTTTTTGCAGCGTCCAGCACCTCTTGCTCTGTAATTTGCGGAATTTCCGTACTTTCTAGATCCTCGCTTGGATAAGTCCAGCGATCTTGCGCCGGGAAAAGTGTTTCAACAATAATATTCATCAGTATCGTGCACGTAGGTTGCTGTGATATCGGTCCTTTAACTTTGGCCATCACAGTTCTGTATGCTGATCCCCAAGGATCTAGGTCGACATTATCCAGCAGTTCCCTAAAGCATAACTTCTTGCTCTTTTTTATGGCATTTTTAAGTTCCTTTCTTTGTGCGACATAGGTGTTGTGTAGCTCTGCATATCGTGGTGCTGAGCGTGCCTTCTGCGCTATTCTTCGTGCTTTGTGGCATTTTCTACGCTCTTCCGCAATTTCGTCATTCCACCAATATACCGGAGTGCGCTGTGCTTTTCCGCGACTTCTGGGCATGGCAGCATCACATGCCATACATAGCAACTTAGTGATTTGAACCGACTGGTCTTCCGCATGCGATTCTCGTACTATGGCGTCCTTCAAGATAATGTCAAATATTTGTGGGTCGAAAAGGTGCTGTTTCCATTTCCTACTTTGTCGATGTATTGCTGCTACCGTTCGTGGAGTTTCGAGCAGCTCTACGCTAATAGCTTTATGGTCGCTGTGTGTGTAGACGTTGCTTATTGACCATTTTGCTCGTCTTGCTATTTCGCTGCTAGCGAAAGTGAGATCTATAATGGTCATACCTAGAATCATGTTCTCAAACCCTGTGCTAGTCATGCTCGGAGGTACATAGCAATTAAAACTGTATGTTCCTTTAATTTTTGCCCACGTAAATTCAGCCACTGTCGGTGCCATCTTTTCCTGCGGAAGACGTTCTTTTGGTGTCCAAATTTACGGTTTCCCAGCCGAGTCCGTGAGCCGTGAGCCAGTCTTGCTCATGCTTATTTCTGAACGGCTCAGAGAGTACCGCTATATCAAATCCTTCAAACATTGTTTGAGATAAGAGGTCTTGGGCAGCTTCACAGTGATTTAAATTAAGTTGCAACAATCTCATAGGGCAATCTGGCTGCGTCCTTCACGTTGTGGGCATCTAAAACTGCCTGCCGAATGTTGTCCCCCCTATAACGCACATTTCGTTACGTTTGTTCAGTTCGCGGCCTTATAACTCCAACAATGCCTTGATTATGGAGGCTAAGCGCATAATTTCAGCGTGTATATTATTACGCCCTTTAAAAAAATGAAAGAGATCATCAATTGATCTCCCTCACTTGGTAATCTTATTTTCGATCCCTCCTCAGGCCTGAGGATTTTGGAGATCTTCCGCCGCCGTCATAATGAGGTCACTTAATGAAGAAGTGCCTGTTTTAGCCTTCTCCTATCTTGCCATTGGAGTAACAGCCGGAGATGCTCATTGCCTGCCGTTGGCTTCTGCTCCTTTTGGGTTTGTCTCCGTATGTGACGAGACATGTTGACCTACGGCCGATAGACCAAGCCCATCTGGGGAACAAAATAGCTTTTGTACCATAAATGGGTTGAACTTACCTTCGCTATCTTGATTTTTATTTTTGTTTACTTTACTAATTAATGTGATTGGGTTCCCATTCCGCTATCTTAGTCGGAATGTACAGTCACCTTTAATGATCCCGTCTTTGCGAAGGCAGGGAGGCCACGTGAAGGTTGACCCAGTCCCTAAAGAAAACTGCGTTTAGAGCCCGATCAGCGTTAATCGGAGGAATCTCAACCTAACCTACACCACCAACTTAATGATGACGGCCTTCGAACGTACCCCAAGGCCTGCCAATGTTTTAACGAGACGGAGACGAATGTCACATTAGCCGGAAAGTCGTTTTGACGGGGTGTCAAGATTTTCGAATATCACACTCGCCAGCTCTTAGCATACATATCCAAATCGTTATTCCAGTATACCTTAATTAAAACATTACTGGGATCAGTCTTAATATACCATCAAATATAAGCTTTCTTAATAATTAAGAATTGAGCTTTTATCCTTCCTGAATGTGTATCCCTCGCCGCGTAGTTGCCTCCCTATCTTGGGTAGGTATTCCCTCGGTGCAGCCTCGATGTGGGTTATGGATGCTTAAATTACGGGCGGCATCTACTCGCCCCGTTACTGGGGGTTCATAGGGTGCATGAAGCCTTTTAAACCAAACCCTCCTCGCCAGTCGCTCTTGGTCAGGGGCTGCTTATTTGAATATTCGCAGCTAACCAAAATTAATAGGCCGTTCACTGTTTGCCGGCAGTGACCCCCTTGGCCTGAGCTCAGCCGGGCAGCCACCTCAACCTAACGTAACCTGACCCTAAGTAAATTTCCAGCACTGCTGAAATTAGAAGAAAAAGCTGTTAAAACCAGTATGCCCAAACTTGAGCTTTGGCCTGCTGGTGTAGCTGTTTGCCCTTTTCAGTTCCGTCAGAAACCAGTTCTTCGGAAATCGTAACTATAGAATCTAACACAACTGAAAAAACCAGAGACGCATAACAGTACAACTCGAAGCACAAGAGGCACGTATATCACCAAAAGTGCAAGCGCGTATGGACGAGAAAATAACGAAGTTTGAGGAAAAGGGGTTGTGTAGCGCAACCTTTTCAGGCTGCCAGAGCAATATATAGCTTCTCCAAACCCTATTGTCAACCTCATCTTCGAGCGGCGAATCCCGTTTCACTAACAGACGAGGCTCTGGCGGCCCCAAGCTCCTAATGGAACTTTGGGGGTGGGGAGGGAGGGATGGCCTGAAGGTTTAATGTGGCATATAAATCGTTCCCGAGATGGTCGGGCTAGCACCTTAATGGAGCTGTGTTACCGGACCATCACTTCGATAACACTCCCCAAAGCCTTCGGAGAGTAACCTTATCGCTACAACAACAATAGCAACAACACGAAAAATCGAGGCCGAGGTGAATGATTTGAGAGGTCGTATATAGGAGTTGCAACTAAATCGCCCAGCTGTTTCAGCACGCAATACGAAGGTAAAAACTCCTTTGACAGCTCTGTTCCTTTCCAGGTATTTAAGCTTCAATTTGAGAAGACGTCAGCAGTGAATAACTGGAATGCGGATGATAAAGTTGCTGCACTTTTCGTGGCATTGAAAGGGCCTGCAGCTGAAATCTTACAGACAATTCCAGAGTACGAGCGGAACAGCTATGAAACATTGATGAGCGCTCTAGAGAGGCGATACGGAAGCGAACACAAGAAACAGATATACCAAATAGAGTTGCAAAACCGCTACCAAAAAGGTAATGAGACTTTGCGAGAGTTTGCTTCGGGCAAATGCGGACGCACCCGTGGAATACACCGAAAGGTTAAAAATCCAGAGTTTTAAAAATGGCATACGGAACGTGGAAACGAAGCGAGCTACATACGCAAACCCAAAGCTAACATTTGCTGAAATGGTAGCCCATGCACTGACTCATGAAACAGCGTCACTTTTGAGTAAGCCCGCATACAAAGCTCATCGCGTGGAAGTGGAAGGCCAGACTGGGTATACACGATTTTGGAAGCACTGAAGGGATAACAACAGCAAAATGCCAGAGTAATGAAATATTTCAAGTGCGGTAACCCAGGTCACATTGCACATCATTGCAGCACCGGTCCTGGTAGTTCCATCTTGGCTGGTCGGAAACGTAAAGCTGGAGGAGATAAGCAAGAGCGAGTAAGATGTAAAGATCGAGAACTTGCCCCAGCTATTGCATGTTGTGTGATATCTATTTCGCAAATGGGAAAAAAATCGAGCAGTCTCACCGTCAGAGGAAATGTGGATGGCAAGGTGCGTGTACTGACTGTAGATACGGGCGCATCTCATTCCTTAATCCGATCTGATTTGGTCAACAGGAGAGTAAAGCCATTACCTGGAGGAAGATTGCGTACGGTTATTGGCGAGTATAATCAAGTCCAGGGAGAAGTGGTATGAGAAGTCTTTATTGGAAAGGTCACGGTTCTACACAAATTCGTTATGGCGGAGATTGTCGATGAAGTCATATTGGGGACTTCTTGGTTGACCATGGCATCAAGATCGACATGCAAAGAAGGATTATGCAATATAAGCACAAAGATGTACCCCTTAATTACAGTTTTGTAAAAGGGTTCAGCAGTAAGCGAGTGCTGGTGGAGGAGACTCGGCAAAGATCATGAAAGTCAAAGCCAGAAGGTCGGGTAAAGATTAAAGGAACGAACGGAACACACAAATCAATCCCGAAGGTATCTGCGGGAAGAACAATTGCATTGACAAACCGAAATAGACGAACTAAAATGAAGGAAAGAATTTCGCAGAAAGAATGCAAGGGTGGTTTAAAGCCAGGGCGCACTACTGTTGTGAACCGTCAAGACGATACTGATGATGCAAAGTCAATCCGTTAAGATCAAGCTCTGCGAACTTGGCATAACAACAGAGTATAAGGGAACGGTCCAGGAAAGTAGGATAAAACACAAGTACGACAAAAAGAACAATTCGGAAGGTTTTTACGAGGGAGATTTTTAATTTCATTTAAATTTATACTTACTTACTTACTTAATTGGCGCTTAACCGTCTAAACGGTTATGGCCGTCCAACAAGGCGCGCCAATCGCTCCTTCACTCCGCCAACCGGCGCCAATTGGTCACACCAAGGGATTTTAAATCGTTTTCCACCTGGGCCTTCCAACGGAGTGGGGGCCGCCCTCTACCTCTGCTTCCATAGTCCGGTTCCGATAGAAACACTTTCTTGGCCGGAGCATCATCATTCATTCGCATAACATGGCCTAGCCAGCGCAGCCGCTGCGTTTTAATTCGCTGGACTATGTTGATGTCTGCGTATAGCTCGTACAGCTCATCATTAAATCTTCTTCGGTACTCGATATCGCCAACGCGTAGAGGTCCATAAATCTTTCGAAGAACTTTTCTCTCGAACACTCCCAAAGCCGCTTCATCTGCTGTTGTCATGGTCCATGCTTCTTCCCCATATAGCAGGACGGGTACGATAAGTGACTTGTAGAGTACGATTTTCGTTCGCCGAGAGAGGAATTTACTTTTCAATTGCCTACTTAGTCCAAAGTAGCATTTATTGGCAAGATTGATTCTTCGCTGGATTTCAGTGCTGATGTTGTTGCTAGTGTTGATGCTGGTTCCCAAATAAACGAAGTCTTTTACTATTTCGAAATTATGGCTGCCAACAGTAGCGTGGTTGCCAAGGCGCGTATGCGCTGACTCTTTGCTGGATGACAGCAGGTACTTCGTTTTGTCCTCATTCACCATCAAACCCATCTTTACCGCTTCTTTTTTCCATTTTGGAGTAAGCACAACTAACAGCGCGGGTGTTTAGGCCGATGATATCAATGTCATCAGCATATGCCAGTAATTGCACGCTTTTATAGTATACTGTTCCAGAGCGGTTAAGTTCTGCAGCTAGTATAATTTTCTCCAGCATCAAATTAAAGAAATCGCACGATAGGGGGTCACCCTGTCTGAAACCTCGTTTAGTTTCGAACGGCTCGGAGAGGTCCTTCCCAATTCTGACTGAGCTGATGATGTTGATCAACGTCATTTTGCACAGCCGTATAAGTTTTGCGGGGAAACCAAATTCAGACATAGCGGCATATAGGCAGCTCCTTTTCGTGCTGTCGAAGGCGGCTTTGAAGTCGACGAAAAGGTGATGTGTGTCGATTCTCTTTTCACGGGTTTTTTCCAAGATTTGGCGCATTGTGAAAATCTGGTCGATGGTAGATTTACCAGGTCCGCACTGATAAGGTCCAATCCGCCGGTTCACGGTGGGCTTCAATCTTTCGCACAATACACTTGAAAGGACCTTGTATGCGATATTAAGGAGGGTGATTCCACGATAATTGGTGCATTTTGCAGTATCCCCCTTCTTGTGGACTGGGCAAAGAACACTTAGATTCCAACTGTCGGGCATGCACTTGTCCGCCCATATTTTGCTAGGAAGCTGCTGCATGCGCCTTACCAACTCCTCGCCGCCGTACTTGAATAGCTCCGCAGGCAATCCTTCAGCGCCCACGGCCTTGTTTTTCAATCTGGTTATTGCTATTCTAACTTCGTCATAATCGGGCGGGGGGACATATATTCCATCATCATCGAATGCGGGATCGGGTTCTTCATCTCTGCGCGGTGAATTTCTGCCTCCATTTAGGAGAGCAGAGAAGTATTCTCTCCATAATCTAAGCACTCTCTGGACATCAGTTACAAGGTCGGCGTTTTCATTCCTACAGGAGTTTGCCCCGGTCTTAAAACCTTCCGTCTGTCGCCGTATTTTTTGGTAGAATTTTCGGGCGTTATTCCTGGTGGTTAGCAGCTCAAGCTCCTCCTCGCACTCACCCCTTTCTGCTTCTGCTTTTTTCTTCCTAAAAAGGCGTCTCGCTTCCCTTTTCAACTCACGATAGCGTTCACACACTCCTCTTGTCGCGCTCGCTTTTAACGTAGCCCTGTAGGCAGCGTCTTTTCTTTCGGTTGCAACGCGGCATTCTTCATCGTACCAGTTGTTTCTTCGTGGCCGCCGGTAACCAATTATTTCCTCGGCGGCAGTACGAAGTGCTTTGGTGATATGCTCCCACTGCTCCTGTATTCCTTCAGGATGAGTTGTGCTCTCAGAGAGCAGGTGTGAGAGTCGAGTTGCGAAATCATTGGCAGTCTGTTGTGATTGAAGCTTTTCGACGTCTAGCTTTCCTTGTGTTTTTTGTTCTTTGGTTTTAGCCGCGTAAATTTATACATATTGCATAATATTTACTTCATAACTTGAAATTCAACTGAATGATCGTCCAAAGAAAAAAACTTTGGAATCATGCAGTGTTATATCAACGTCCCTTTTAGTGCTACTGTCTTTTTATACTCAGTTGAGCAGAGCTCACAGAGTATATTAACTTTGATTGGAAAACGGTTGTTTGTACAGGTATTAAGAAATCGAGATAGATATAGACTTCCACATATCAAAATCATCAGGATGGAAAAAAATGTGATTGAGCCATGTCCGTCCGTCCGTCTGTCCGTTAACACGATAACTTGAGTAACTTTTGAGGTATCTTGATGAAACTTGGTATGTAGGTTCCTGGGCACTAATCTCAGATCGCTATTTAAAATGAACGATATCGGACTATAACCACGCCCACTTTTTCGATATCGAAAATTTCGAAAAACCGAAAAAGTGCGATAATTCATTACCAAAGACGAATAAGTCGATGAAACTTGGTAGGTGAGTTGAACTTATGACGCAGAATAGAAAATTAGTAAAATTTTGGACAATGGGCGTGGCACCGCCCACTGTTAAAAGAAGGTAATTTAAAAATTTGCAAGCTGTAATTTGGCAGCCGTTGAAGATATAATGATGAAATTTGGCAGGAACGTTACTCCTATTACTATATGTATGCTAAATAAAAATTAGTAAAATCGGGAGAACGACCACGCCCACTTAAAAATTTTTTTTTTAAGTCAAATTTTAACGAAAATTTAATATCTTTACAGTATATAAGTAAATTATGTTAACATTCAACTCCAGTAATGATATGGTACAACAAAATACAAAAATAAGAGAAAATTTCATAATGGACTTGGCTGCGCCCATTTTCATTTAATTTGTCTAGGATACTTTTAATTCCATAAGTCGAACAAAAATTTACCAATCCTTGTGAAATTTTGTAGGTGCTTAGATTCTAGGACAATAACTTATTTCTGTGAAAAAGGGCAAAATCGGTTGAAGCCACGCCCAGTTTTTTATACACAGTCGACCGGCTGTCCTTCCGCTCGGTCGTTAACACGATAACTTGAGCAAAAATCGATATATATTTACTAACCTTAGTCCACGTACTCACCTGAACTCACTTTGTATTGGTACCATACCATATTAAGTAGAAGAAAATGAAAAAGTTCTGCAGGGCGAATTAATATCTCGAAAAGCCGTCCTTTAATTTGATACCCATATCGTAGAAACAAATTCTAGAGTCACCCCTGGTCCACCTTTATGGCTATATCTCGAAGAGGCGTCCACCTATAGAACTAAGGCCAACTCCCTTTTAAAATACTCATTAACACCTTTCATTTGATATCCATATCGTAGAAACAAATTCCAGAGTCACCCCTGGTCCACCTTTATGGCGATATCTCGAAAAGGCATCCACCAATAGAACTAAGGCCCACTCCCTTTTAAAATACTCATTAACACCTTTCATTTGATACCCATATCGTACAAACAAATTCTAGAGTCACCCCTGCTCCATCTTTATGGCTATATCTCAAAAAAGCGTCCACCAATAGACCTAAGGCCTACTCCCTTTTAAAATACTCATTAACACCTTTCATTTGATACCCATATCGTACAAACAAATTCTAGAGTCACCCCTGGTTCACCTTTTTGGCGATATCTCGAAAAGGCGTCCACCTATAGAACTAAGGCCCACTCCCTTTTAAAATACTCATTAACACCTTTCATTTGATACCCATATCGTACGAACAAATTCCAGAGTCACCCCTGGTCCACCTTTATGGCGATATCTCGAAAAGGCGTCCACCTATAGAACTAAGGCCTCTCCCTTTTAAAATACTGATTAACACCTTTCATTTGATACCCACACCGTACAAACAAAGTCTAGAGTCCCCCCTGGTCCACCTTTATGGCGATATCTTGAAAAGGTGTCCACCTGTAGAACTAAGGCCCACTCCCTTTTAAAATATTCATTAACACCTTTCGTTTGATACCCATATTGTACAAACAAATTCTAGAGTCACCCCTGGTTCACCTTTATGGCGATATCTCGAAAAGGCGTCCACCTATGGAACTAAGGCCCACTCCTTTTTAAAATACTCATTAACACCTTTCATTTGATACCCATATCGTAGAAACAAATTCTAGAGTCACCCCTGGTCCACCTTTATGGCGATATCTCGAAAAGGCGTCCACCAATATAACTAAGGCCTCTCCCTTTTAAAATACTCATTAACACCTTTCATTTGATACCCATACCGTACAAACAAAGTCTAGAGTCACCCCTGGTTCACCTTTATGGCGATATCTCGAAAAGGCGTCCACCTATAGAACTAAGGCCCACTCCCTTTCAAAATACTCATTAACACCTTTCATTTGATACCCATATCGTACAAACAAATTCTAGAGTCACCCCTGGTTCACCTTTATGGCGATATCTCGAAAAGGCGTCCACCTATAGAACTAAGGCCCACTCCTTTTTAAAATACTCATTAACACCTTTCATTTGATACCCATATCGTAGAAACAAATTCTAGAGTCACCCCTGGTCCACCTTTATGGCGATATCTCGAAAAGGCGTCCACCAATAGAACTAAGGCCTCTCCCTTTTAAAATACTCATTAACACCTTTCATTTGATACCCATACCGTACAAACAAAATCTAGAGTCACCCCTGGTCCACCTTTATGGCGATATCTCGAAAAGGTGTCCACCTGTAGAACTAAAGCCCACTCCCTTTTAAAATATTCATTAACACCTTTCGTTTGATACCCATATTGTACAAACGCATTCTAGAGTCACCCCTGGTCCACCTTTATGGCGATATCTCGAAAAGGCGACCACCTATGCAACTACCACCACTCCCTTTTAAAACCCTCATTAATACCTTTAATTTGATACCCATATCGTACAAACACATTCTAGAGTCACCCCTAGCCCACCTTTATGGCGATATCTCGAAAAGACGTCCACCTATAGAACTAAGGCCCACTCCCTTTTATAATACTCATTAACACCTTTCATTTGATACCCATATTGTACAAACAAATTCTAGAGTCGCACCTGGTCCACCTTTATGGCGATATCTCGAAAAGGCGTCCACCTATAGAACTAAGGCCGACTCCTGTCCTTCCGCTCGGCCGTTAACACGATAACTTGAGCAAAAATCAATATATCTTTACTAAACTCAGTTCACATACTTATCTGAACTCACCTTGTATTGGTATAAAAGATTGCCGAAATCCGACTATGACCACGCCCACTTTTTCGTTATCGAAAATTACGAAGAATGAAAAAAATGCCTTCCGCTCGGCCGTTAACACGATAACTTGAGCAAAAATCAATATATCTTTACTAAACTCAGTTCACATACTTATCTGAACTCACCTTGTATTGGTATAAAAAATTGCCGAAATCCGACTATGACCACGCCCACTTTTTCGTTATCGAAAATTACGAAGAATGAAAAAAATGCCATAATTCTATACCAAATACAAAAAAAGGATTAAACATGGTAATTGGATTAGTTTATTGACGCAAATTATAACTTTAGAAAAAAATTTGTAAAATGGGTGTGACACCTACCATATTAAGTAGAAGAAAATGAAAAGGTTCTGCAGGGCGAAATAAAAAACCCTTGAAATCTTGGCAGGAATACTGTACATATATAAATAAATTAGCGGTATCCAATAGATGATGTTCTGGGTCAGCCTGGTCCACATTTTGGTCGATATCTGGAAAACGCCTTCACATATACAACTATCACCACTCCCTTTTAAAATCCTCATTAATATCTTTAATTTGATACCCATATCGTACAAACACATTCTAGAGTCACCACTGGTCCACCTTTATGGCGATATCTCGAAAAGGCGTACACCTATAGAACTAAGGCCCACTCCTTTTTAAAATACTCATTAACACCTTTCATTTGATACCCATATCGTAGAAACAAATTCTAGAGTCACCCCTGGTCCACCTTTATGGCAATATCTCGAAAAGGCGTCCACCTATAGAACTAAGCCACACGCCCTTTTAAAATACTCATTAACACCTTTTATTTGATACCCATATCTTACAAACATATTCTAGAGTCACCCCTGTTGTGTTGTTGTTGTAGCAATGCTCGCCCCACCTAATAGCCGCGACCGATCACAAATTGTCATCAATATCCTCTAACGGGAGTGGACCATAAGGAAAGGGGTGTTAGAGGCGTTGGTTCCACATTACAATTAAAGAGATGGTTGGTGTCATGTGGGGACACATTGCAAGCGGGGCATACATTTTGTATGTCGGGGTTGATTCTGGATAGGTAAGAGTTTAACCTGTTACAGTATCCAGAATGAAGTTGAGCAAGAGTGACACGCGTTTCCCTGGGGAGTATGCGTTCTTCTTCCGCGAGTTTTGGATTATTTTCTTTAAGTACTGGATTCACCGGGCAATTCCCGGCATAAAGGTCCGACGCCTGTTTATGGAGTTCACCAAGGACCTGCTTGTGTTTTTTCACTTCATACGGCTGGGTTCTCTGGTGCCGTATTTCCTCAAAATGCTTACGGAGATGAATCCTTAAGCCCCTAGGCGGTGCTGGTTCATCAATCGGCTGTCTGTTGGGATGCCCAGGTTTCTGGGTATTCAACAGGAACTGTTTGGTCAGCATCTCATATCTCTCCCTGATGGGGATTATTCTCGCCTCATTATGCAGATGGTGTTCTGGGGACATAAGAAGACATCCCGTGGCGATTCTGAGAGCAGTATTTTGGCAGGCCTGTAGTTTCTTCCAGTGGGTAAGTTTTAGGCTTGGCGACCATATGGGTGACGCGTAGCACGTAATCGGCTGGCTAATTGCTTTGAATGTAGTCAAGAGCGTTTCTTTATCTTTTCCCCAGGTACTGCCAGCGAGGGATTTGAGGATTTTGTTACGGCTCTGAATTCTCGGAACAATTGCGGCTGCGTGCTCACCAAAATGTAGATCCTGATCAAACGTCACACCCAAGATTTCGGGGTGTAGGGAAGTCGGTAGCGTAGTGCCATCGACGTGGATGTTCAAAATGGTCGACATTTGGGACGTCCATGGTGAAGGTAGCTTAGATATGTAGAAATTAAACAAAAGTGGGGATAGGACACACCCTGTGGTACCCCTTGTTTAATTCTCCTTGTTTTTGATGTTTCGTTTCTAAATTGCAACGATGCCTGCCGACCACCCAGATAATTTGCGGTCCACCTTCTAAGACATGGCGGAAGGGTAGACCCTTACAGGTCTTGCAGTAAATAGCCATGGTTGACCGTATCAAAAGCTTTTGATAGGTCTAGCGCTACGAGTACTGTTCTATGGTGGGGGTATTGATTTAAACCGCAATTTATCTGGGTGCTAATGGCATTTAGCGCGGTGGTAGTGCTATGGAGTTTTCTGAAGCCATGCTGATGAGGGACTAGCTGCAAATTTGCTTGGAAATAAGGGAGCAAAATGGCTTCAAGCGTCTTTGCCACTGGCGATAGGAGAGATATCCGACGATACGACTCACCTATGTTAACTGGTTTCCCAGGCTTTAGTAGCGGGACCACCTTGGCCATTTTCCATTTCTCGGGTATGACAAAGGTGGAAAGAGACAGGTTGAAGACATGCGCTAAATATTTGAAACCCTCTTTCCCTAGGCTTTTAAGCATCGGTATGGCTATGCCGTCTTGGCCCACTGCTTTGGATGGTTTAGCACGACCATTGGCGTCCTAAACCTCTTTAGCGGTGATGGTGATTGGTGACGCACTGGATTTGTGTTTATGTGCATGTCTATTGGCGCTCCGTCTATCTTTGTCGACCGTAGGATGCATTATATATTGTCGGCAGAAAGCGCTCGCGCATTTTTTCGCATGCGACAGCACTTTGTCGCAAAAGGCTATGGAAACTTTGTCTTTGTGCTTAGTCGGATTCGATAGGGACTCTACGGTGGACCAAAGTTTACCCACACCGGTAGAGAGGTTACAACCTCTTAAGTGCTCCTCCCATTTCGCCCGCTTGTGTTCATCCACAAGCAATCTGATGCGTTGGTTTATATCCCCTATTTGGGGGTCGCCTGGATCAAGCTGTCTTATAAGGTCACGTTCTCTCGCTAAGTTCGCGGCCTCCGCCGGGAAGTGGGCCGGATTTCGGGAATTCTCTCGGCGGAAATGAAACGTGCCGAGGCGGATTCAATGACCTTACGGAAGGCACGCTCCACTTGGCGGGCATCAGTCGGGATAGGGAGGGCAGCAAAGCGGTTGTCTGTAAAGGATTTATATTCTTCCCACTTTCCTTTTTTGAAGTTTATGAAAGTGGGTTTTTCAGTGACGATGAAGTCGGCGGTACGATCGAGCGAAATAAGTATTGGCAGGTGGTCGGATGCCAATGTTACCATCGGCTGCCAGTTGACGCAGTTTACGAGTTCTGCGCTCACGATTGAGATATCTTGCGAGCTGTGACAGCTTCCTACCATACGTGTGGGGGCGTCTCCGTTTATTGTGCAGAACGTCGTTTCTTCTATTTGATCCGCCAACATCTCACCCCTACTGTCCGCCCGCAAGTTTGAATGCCATAGATAATGATGGGCATTGAAATCGCCTAAGATAATGCGATTGTTGCCAGTGAGTAAGGCCCTGATATTAGGGCGTTTTCCACTGGGGCAACAGGTGGTAGGAGGGCTGTAGATGTTGATGATTTCTAGGTTTGCATCGCCCGACCGGACAGCTAGGACTTGACGTTGTAAGACATTGTCCCTGCGGTCGATGCCAGGATCAAATATATAATATTGCACAGAGTGGTGTATGATAAACGCGAGTCCGCCTCCATTTCCGCTCTCGCGGTCTTTCCTGTAGACATTATACCCAGAGCAGGTCTGCAATGCAGATCTTGCTGTGAGTTTAGTATCTTGAATCGCAGCAATGCGGATATTGTGCCGCTTCATGAAATCGACTATCTCCGTAATCTTCCCAGTTAGTACATTAAAGTTTAACTGCAGAATTCTGAAATGCATAAGGGGAGACGCCGCCACTCTGGGGGTAAGTGACGAGTGATTACGCCTGGGTTGTGGAAGGCCAGGACGCAATTGCTGTTGTGGCCCTGGGACTGGGCGTCCTTGGGCAAGCATTGGGGTACCCGGATGATTTGGGTTGCGACCTGGCAACATGGCGCGATGACAATTGTGGGAGGGACGAAACAAATTAAATGGGGTCACACTGAAATGACAGTACTTGGTCGGGAAAAATCCCGATTCCGGTACATAGAACCGACTGCCTTGGTCCACCTTTATTGCGATATCTCGAAAAGGCGACCACCTATACAACTACCACCACTCCAGTTTAAAACCCTCCTTAATACCTTTAATTTGATACCCATATCGTACAAACACATTCTAGAGTCACCCCTGGTCCACCTTTATGGCCATATCTCGAAAAGGCGTTCACCTATAGAACTAAGGCCCACTCCCTTTTAAAACCCTCATTAATATCTTTAATTTGATACCCATATCGTACAAACACATTCTAGAGTCACCCCTGGTCCACCTTTATGGCGATATCTCGAAAAGGCGTCCACCTATAGAACTAAGCCACAATCCCTTTTAAAAAGACTCATTAACACCTTTCATTTGATACCCATATCTTACAAACATATTCTAGAGTCACCCCTGGTCCACCTTTATGGCGATATCTCGAAAAGGCGACCACCTATACAACTACCACCACTCCCTTTTAAAACCCTCCTTAATACCTTTAATTTGATACCCATATCGTACAAACACATTCTAGAGTCACCCCTGGTCCACCTTTATGGCCATATCTCGAAAAGGCGTTCACCTATAGAACTAAGGCCCACTTCCTTTTAAAAACACTCATTAGCACCTTTCATTTGATATCCATATCGTACAAACGCATTCTAGAGTCACACCTGGTCCACGTTTATGGCGATATCTCGAAAAGGCGTATACCTATAGAACTGAAGCCCACTCCCTTTTAAAATACTCATTAGCACCTTTCATTTGATACCCATATCTTACAAACAAATTCTAGAGTCACCCCTAGTCCACCTTTATGGCGATATCTCGAAAAGGCGTCCACCTATGGAACTAAGGCCCACTCCCTTTTAAAATACTCATTAACACCTTTCATTTGATACCCATATCGTACAAACAAATTCTAGAGTCGCACCTGGTCCACCTTTATGGCGATACCTCGAAAAGGCCTCCACTTATAGAACTAAGGCCCACTCCTGTCCTTCCGCTCGGCCGTTAACACGATAACTTGAGCAAAAATCGATATATCTTTATTAAACTCAGTTCACGTACTTATCTGAACTCACTTTGTATTGGTATAAAAAATTGCTGAAATCCGACTATGACCACGCCCACTTTTTCGATATCGAAAATTACGAAAAATGAAAAAATGCCATAATTCTATACCAAATACAACAAGTACGGAAGGTTAAGTTCGGGTGTAACCGAACATTACATACTCAGTTGAGAGCTATGGTGACAACATAAGGGAAAATAACCATGTAGGAAAATGAACCGAGGGAAACCCTGGAATGTGTTTGTATGACATGTGTATCAAATGAAAGGCATTAAAGAGTATTTTATGAGGGAGTGGGCCATAGTTCTATAGGTGGACGCCATTTAGGGATATAGCCATAAAGGTGGATCAGGGTTGACTCTAGAATGCGTTTGAACGATATGGGTATCAAATGAAAGGTATTAATGAGTATTTTAAAAGGGCGTGGACCTAAGTTCTATAGATGGACGCCTTTTCGAGATATCGCCGTAAAGATGGACCAGGGGTGACTCTAGAATGCGTTTGTACGATATGGGTATCAAATGAAAGGTGTTAATGAGTATTTTTAAAAGGGAGTGGGCCTTCGTTTTATAGTGTTCGCCTTTTCGAGATATCGCCATAAAGGTGGACCAGGGGTGACTTTAGAATTTGTTTGTATGATATTCTTATCAATGAAAGGTGTTAATGATTATTTTAAAAGGGCGTGGGGCTTAGTTCTATAGGTGGACCCCTTTTCGAGATATCGCCATAAAGGTGGACCAGGGGTGACTCTAGAATTCGTTTGTACGATATGGGTATCAAATGAAAGGTGTTAATGAGTATTTTAAAAGGAGTAATCCTTAGTTCCATAGGTGGACGCCGTTTCGAGATATCGCCATAAAGGTGGGCCAGGGGTGACTCTAGAATTCTTTTGTGCAATATGGGTATCAAACGAAAGGATTTAATGAGTATTTTAAGAGGGAGTGGGCCTTTCTGGACCAGGGGTGACTCTAGACTTTGTTTGTACGATATGGGTATCAAATGAAAGGTGTTAATGAGTATTTTTAAAAAGGGAGTGGGCCTTCGTTCTATAGGTGTTCGCCTTTTCGAAATATCGTCATAAAGGTGGACCAGGGGTGACTCTAGAATGAGTTTGTACGATATGGGTATCAAATTAAAGGTATTAAAGAGAGTTTTAAAAGGGAGTGGTGGTAGTTGTATATGTGAAGGCGTTTTCCAGATATCGACCAAAATGTGGACCAGGGTGACCCAGAACATCATCTGTTGGATACCGCTAATTTATTTATATATGTAATACCTGCCAAGATTTTAAGGGTTTTTTATTTCGCCCTGCAGAACTTTTTCATTTTCTTCTACTTAATATGGTAGGTGTCACAACCATTTTATAAATTTTTTTCTAAAGTGATATTTCGCGTCAATAAAACAATCCAATTACCTTACCAAATTTCATCCCTTTTTTCGTATTTGGTATAGAATTATGGTATTTTTTTCATTTTTCGTAACTTTCGATATCGAAAAAGTGGGCGTGGTCATAGTCGGATTTCGTTCATTTTTCATATCAAGATAAAGTGAGTTCAGATAAGTACGTGAACTGAGTTTAGTAAAGATATATCGATTTTTGCTCAAGTTATCTTGTTAACGGCCATGCGGAAGGACAGACGGACGACTGTGTATAAAAACTGGGCGTGACATCAACCGATTTCGCCCATTTTCACAGAAAACAGTTAACGTCATAAAATCTATGCCCCTACCAAATTTCAAAAGGATTGGTTAATTTTTGTTCGACTTATGGCGTTAAAAGTATCCTAGACAAATTAAATGAAAAAGGGCGGAGCCACGCCCATTTTTAAATTTTCTTTTATTTTTGTATTTTGTTGCACCATATCATTACTGGAGTTGAATCTTGACATAATTTACTTATATACTGTAAATATATTAAATTTTTTGTTAAAATTTTACCTAAAAAAAAAATTTTTTTTAAAAGTGGGCGTGGTCCTTCTCCGATTTTGCTAATTTTTTTAGGCTTACATATAGTAATAAGAGTAACGTTCCTGCCAAATTTCATCATGATATCTTCAACGACTGCCAAATTACAGCTTGCAAAAGTTTTAAATTACCTTCTTTTAAAAGTGGGCGGTGCCACGCCCATTGTCCAAAATTTTACTAATTTTCTATTTTACGTCATAAGTTCAACTCATCTACCAAGTTTCGTCGCTTTATCGGTCTTTTGTAATGAATTATCGCACTTTTTCGGTTTTTCGAAATTTTCGATATCGAAAAATTGGGCGTGGTTATAGTCCGATATCGTTCATTTTAAATAGCGATTTGAGATGAGTGCTCAGGAACCTACATACCAAATTTCATCAAGATAATTCAAAATTTACTCAAGTTATCGTGTTAACGGACGGACGGACGGACGGACGGACGGACGGACGGACATGGCTCAATCAAATTTTTTTTCGATCCTGATTATTTTGATATATGGAAGTCTATATCTATCTCGATTCCTTTATATATGTACAACCAACCGTTATCCAATCAAACTTAATATACTCTGTGAGCTCTGCTCAACTGAGTATAAAAAAAGGATGAAACATGGAAATTGTATTGGTTTATTGACGCAAATTATAACTTTAGAAAAAAACTTTGTAAAATGGGTGTGACAACTACCATATTAAGTACAAGAAAGTGAAAAAGTTCTGCAGGGCGAAATAAAAAATCCTTGAAATCTTGGCAGGAATACTGTTCGTGGTTTTACATATATAAATAAATTAGCGGTATCTAACAGATGGTGTTCTTGGTCACCCTGGTCCACATTTTGTTCGATATCTGGAAAACGCCTTCACATATGCAACTACCACTACTCCCTTTTAAAACCCTCATTAACACCTTTCATTTGATACCCATATCTTACAAACATATTCTAGAGCAGGCATGCTTAACGAACGAAACGATATCATTTCGTTACGATAATCAACGCTAATAAACGAAACGAAGTCACTAATTTTGACATAAATAATAATTTCGTAAAACTAGCTACCTGCTAAGTAGGTTTATTTACAAGTACGTATATGTATGTATGTTGTAGATAAGATGACCATGCATGCATACACAGGTAGGCGTTGGCTGTATACAATTGTAGCACGTACCTGCTGCAAGTAAATGTAAGCAAGTTGCTCAAGATCAGTTCAGAAATGAGTTAATATCTTTTGAACATCAAAATTGTCCAACTTAAAATAAAAAGGGTTTTTTAGGAAAGTGTATCGTATATTACATATATTTTTAAGAAAATATTCGTGCTAGAAAACAGTATGTAATAATTATTTAAAAAATTAATTTTTTATTCATTATTTTGATTTTTTATAGTTAAATATTTTTTTTTAACGCAGTTGTAAAGTAAATAATATTACCTTCAAAATAAATCAAAAATGAATAAGGTACGACTAGTAGAACCAAAGATATAGCATTTTGAATGTGGGCAAGTTGGCTTACCAATCAGTAGTATGTAAATACCGGTTCTAGCTCAAATGGTCCAAAGAAAAATATTGCAAGGAAAAGTATATACACACACACACACATATTTGCTAGGTGTCGCATCCGTTCTTCCGGTTTGTGTTCTGGCTGATCTCACCGCTAGGTGTCGCATCCGTTTTTCCGGTTTGTATCCCGGCTGATCTCACCGCTAGGTGGCGCATAAGGAAAAGCTTAGTGGTGTATAAGAAAAAGCTTAGAGCTTTTTACCTTTAGCAGAGCTTTGCCGTAAACATGACAGCATATATATATATATATAACAGGTTTTCTGATATCATCCCTGCGTACGCCAGTGGTTGCAAAGTAATGGTTATACGGAATACCGTGCCGATCTGCAAGTAAACAGATCTTATACGCTGCCCAACAACTGCAGTGTATTTCAAGCGAAAGTTGTATTAGTAGTATATTGAGGCGCCTATTAAGGCAATAATTTTGCATAGCACGAAATCGTGTAAGCAGTTCCGAAAAGGAATAGGGATAAGGAAAATCAAACAAATATATCGTTTGCTCGGATATATGGGAATAGATGGGATTAAAAAAAACGATAGGGCACCACCGTCGAAGCTTGCACCGTAGGCGCCCCAATAAGATTGGGTGAGATAAATGGAAGGCCAAAGTTGCGTTATGATTGGCAAGCAAGCAAAGGCACGGAAACAAATACTTGGTTGCAAAGTGTCGCAAATTATAGTCTTGCGACCTTAGACTAATAAAGCTAATTTTATCCTTTAAGGGCTGCAGGCTCATGGAGGACGTTCTGACTGGATACTTACTTTTGGCGTCAAATGATTTGAAATGAGGCCTCGTCAGTGATAGCATGTAGGAAGTGCGGACTGCAGAGAGGAATCCCAGCTGCTGCGAGTCAGTAAGATAAGGCCTTGAAGATGTAGTATATTAATGGTGCTTGCTACTGGAACGAACTGGAACTGTATCCGGCAAAGGACCATCAACAACAGAGGCTCACTACATAGCAAAGGAGCAGCACAGTACCAAGTTTTTTAGCTCTCGGTCTAAGGGAAGATATCGTTTGATGTTATTTCTCTTAATAAATTGGAGTTGGTTCAATTGGGAACCATTCTTGCCTGTTTCTATGATCAGGAATTACAAGTGTGCAATGATTCTACATAACGATGTTTTGGACGATATCTTACTTCCTGGATTTCAATATCAAAGCTCGAAATGAAATTGTCGGTCTGGCTTATGGACTTTTAGGTGCCGCCCAAGGAGAATAGAACAACAATAGAAGTCAGTATTTCTTTTTATATATAAAATGGCATCGTAAATTCCTTATACTGTTTTCACACAGAAACTTAATGATCTCATTTCACCTTCTAATGAAATCGTAAATTTTTTGCTTTCACACAGAAGTAACTGCTCGATTAGTATGAAGGATGAAATGTCAAGCGAATAAAATGACAATGCTACATGACAGACAATCATGGCGGAGCGATACAAGGTGGGAGCATGGTGACATACCTACAAACATAAAAAAATTCCATGTACTTGTAAATTCGATGGACAAATGTCAAAATCGTACTGCGCCGGTAGTTGATTTATCAAATCAAATAAAAAAGGTTATAATCAGCTGTTCGATGCGGCCACCTTGTATCGTTCCGCCATGCAGACAATGACATTTACTTTGACAAATGACATTTTTAAGCACTGAACACACCAAAAACTAAGAAGCGGAATGCTGCCAACAGAGTTGCATTGTGCTTTTGACTTCATTAGCTATTCGATTAGCTACTAATGAAATAATTATAGATTCGAATTTTGTAGGGAAGATTGAGCTCAATAAGCGTCTTAATGTAGAAAACTGCCTTTATTATTCAATAAGCCGTCTCACAGTGTTTCGTGTAGAACAAGCTAGCTGGACAAAAACAAAGTTTTTATTCCAAGAAAAGTGTAATGAGAAATGAAAGAAAACAAACAAAATAAAGGGATTTCTGCTTTTTTTTTTATATTTTTGCTCATATATATTGAGTAACTGAAGTAAGAAGGCAGGAGTGACCGTAAAATGCATTGATTAATTTGCAAAATTCTTGTTGAATATTAAGCTTCATATTTCTTTTAAGTGAACACTTTTATATAATTTTTTTGATGCATTCTAAGCCCGAAGGTAAGTAAAATTTTTTAATAGTAATTCTTTCGCAATTAGAGTATTTTCAATATATTTAACATTCCGTTATTAATAAGAAAAGGTATTTTTTCTCTATATTTTTAACTTTAGGGACAAAAAAGTTACATATATCCGCGGACATCCGGGCTAAATTTTACACATGTTATAGCCGGAAGTATTCTGTAATAGTAGAAAGAAGAAACCATTGCGAATTCTTTGCACATCTATTTTTAATTTTTTTTTTGTAGATTTTGTTATCTCGACATATAAAATAGGATGTATGTACGTACCAGCTCCGACGAGATATTTGAACCTTCAAAGCTGATCTACAAACGGCAAAACCAATTCCCAGGTACAGGGAACAAACACGTAGCCATAAAACACACAAAAATAAACGCGCAAGGTCAACCAGAGCACACCAAAAGCAAAAAGGCGAAGATCACTGACTTCAACCTGCCACAACCACAGGAACGCTACACAAAACAACCCCATTTGGTAGCATCTACGCCAATACCTGAATGTAATATAAATACTGCACAACTGATAACAAATCAGAACGATCAACGATACTTAAGATGGCAGCACAACAATCATCAGCTATTCACCCTGTCGGAAAATCAACAACACAAAGCAGTTTAGTTATAACCGTACCAAGAACGGAGTTTTTTGACATTTGGGTTCAACATTCGAAGGAAACCAGATATAAAGAATAATTGAGTTTTGTTTTACTTAAGTGCGATTTAAGCGAAGCAGCCGAGTATTCGATAAAAAAGTTTAAGCTTACAAATAACGGCATATTCGTCGAAGCTGGATCAAAAGTGGAACACTTCTGGAAGACATAAGGAGCGATTTTTGAATAAAAACTCGGAGTGGCTTTCGAGTCCAGACTTCACATTTACAATAACGGTGGATTCAAAGTTGCCATCAGACCAAGCAACGCCTTCTTCAGGTAACCCCGGAAAACGAAAGAAGGACTTTGTTAGCTTCAGTGAAAAAACCAAACGGCGTCGAGTGGATGACCTCTTGCAACCTAGAAGTCCTGGTGAGTTACTTTATGCGGCAGAAGTATCAACGCGTATGTCCGGCAACAGAAATGTTGCTAACATTATAAAAAAAATAACAGGAAACCACTCAAATATCCGGCAAAAAGATGACATGTGAGCCAAATGCAAGATAATTGAGCAATGTAGAAGCTTTAGCATACTACGTAGATAGCAAGTCGACGACTCATGGGTACAAAACGACTTGGAAGTGGAGCATCAGGCAGGCCATAAGGTTTATCCATCATTTTATACTCTAAGAAAAGCTAAGGCAGAATGCTATCCAAATGAAATTGATGTGGGTGAAACACGTGCGGAAATTAAAGTCCAGTCCGTATTAGATAAAACTGTTGAGCGTTTAGTTTTAGCAAATCAAGAAGTTTTTGTTAGTTTATTACCTACAAACTTGACGTATACTTTAATCAGCAAGTGGGGTTGCGATGGAAGCTCTGGCCATAGCACATATAAGCAAAAGTTTACATGCAGTTCTGACACTGATGAGTTTTTGTTTATATTTTCTTTCGTTCCTCTTCAATTACATGATGAAAAAGGTAACATTGTTTGGCAGAATCATCGACCTTCTTCTACCAATTAAATTTATTTTTTCTAAAGAAACAAAAGATTTTATTCTTTTCGAAACGAACAAAGTTTTAGAGGAAATAAGTGCATTGTTGCCAACAAAGTACATGCTCGAAGAATACAAAGTTTCCGTAAATCACAATATGCTTCTTACAATGATTGACAGAAAAGTTTGCAATGCTTTGACTGAAACTTCTTCCGCACAAAAGTGTTAAATTTGTGGTGCCACTCCAAAAGATATGAATAATGAGTTACGGGACTTTACGCCTAACCTAGATAATCTTGGTTTTGGTTTGCCTACTCTCCATGCATGGATAAGATGTTTTGAATGCTTGCTTCACATAAGTTATCGCCTTGAAGTAAAAAAATGGCAGCTTATGAATGAGGCAGATGAAGAGAGTGTAAAGCTACGTTCCAACGAAATCCAGAATAAATTTAAAAGTGTACTTGGATTGATAGTAGATAAACCAAAACCCGGTTTCGGCAATACCGATGACGGCAACACTGCTCGTAGGTTGTTCGAAAATTCTGAGGCTAGTGCTGAGAATACGGGATTGGATGTAACGCTCATCAAAAGATTCGACACTCTCCTTCGCGCATTAGCATCTGCGTACAATATAAATATCCAAAGATTTGAAAAATTTGCGGTCGAGACTAAAAAACTATATATAGATATCTATCCATGGTTTAATATGCCTGTTACAGTTCATAAAATCTTATTGCATAGTACTGATATTATAAAATCAGCAATTTTACCTATTGGTCAACTTTCTGAGGAAGCCCGTAACAAAGATTTGAGACGATTCAAGGACGATAACACGCAAAAGCAGTCGCGTGAAGCCACGAATAGAGATCTTATGAATATGTTGCTTATAATATGGGATCCTTTAGTTAACATTTTGTGGGAGATACCTAAGAAAAAATTTAAATGTCTGACTTCAGAAGTCTTAAATTTACTGTCCCCCGATAATGTTGAGGAGTCAAAAAATACCCCAGTTGTTTCAAGCTTTCACAGTAGTGTTGCTGATGCTCATGACTATTCCACAAGTGACTCATCGAATGAAAGTGATGATAGCGAATAATAACATAATTATAAAAGATAACCTACCCTATAACTTGTTGTTGGATCAAGTTTTATTTAATTTAAATCTATTGTCTTTTCTACTTTGTATGATACTTTACTTTTAAGTTTTTTGTAATAAGTAATTTTCACAAAATTAATTTAATTATTTACATTGTTATTATTATTATTGTAATTCACTTTTACATTCCTGATTGGTACTATAAAATAATTTTGTAAAAATTGTAGTGCCAGGATAAATTTTCAAATCCGTCACTTATGTACCTCATTTATCAGAACGACTAGCGAAGTCAGATTGTTGTGATAAAGAAAAAGTAATAATAGCCCATAAGCCTACACACACTCTGAAAACCATGTTCAACAAAACTAAGTCAAAAATACCTCAATTAGAAAAAAGTAATGTAATTTATAAAATTCCATGTAACGGCAATAACCAAGAACCTTGCAAAAGTATGTATATTGGCACAACGAAATCAAAGTTAAAAACCAGACTAGCACAACACAAATGCGACGTTAAACAGTGCCATCATTCAAATACACAAAAAACTGCACTTATGGCACACTGTGTAAGTAGCGGCCACTCCCCCAACTTCGAGAAAGTAACAATATTACAACATGAACAACACTACAACAAACGATTTACACTAGAAATGTTACATATAATTAACACTCCACCAGACATTCGGCTAAACCACAAAACGGATACCGATGGCGGTGCTCACTTGTTTCGTCATTTACTAACGATCAAGTAGACAGTGTTAAGCTCCGCGTCAAGTTATAAAGACGTGCAAAGAAATGTATGTATATACAAATATTGTTTATGTTTTGACTTTGTTTTTGGTATTAAGAAAATTGTTTATATCACATTTATACACAGATCCTTGAGAAGGGTTATCGCGGAATAACCGAAATATATTGGAATAAATCAGTCAAAAAAACCTGTGGTTTTATTCAACGTAGTTTTATTAACCTCGAGCCAGCTAAAGTTCAACATACATATGTAAACATAAATAAATATCAACCAATTAGAGGCTCATTATATATACCACTACCAAAAGTAATAGCAGATAAAGAAGCTTGTATTAACATTGTTAACAATGATATATATTCAAAATTATTATAGGCTTGTATGGTCAGATATTTGAACAGTGCAAGATTAAACTTCATTTATAAACCCGACGTTTCGCCAAACTCTTTGGCATCCTCAGGGGCTGGACATATTTATTTAAAACAATAACAATAACAAAGACAAATTTGTAAAAACAAGTTGGAACATAAACATTGTAAAATCATGACACAAACATTAAATGCGGAAAAAAGAAACTCACATAAAATAATAATTAAAATAAAATATCAAAAAACTCATAGGAATATATAATACCATGCATGGTTGGGCGGCCACCGTGGTGTGATGGTAGCGTGCTCTGCCTATCACACCGTATGCCCTGGGTTCGCACCCCGGGCAAAGCAATATCAAAATTTTAGAAATAAGGTTTTTCAATTAGAAGAAAATTTTTCTAAGCGAGGTCGCGCCTCGGCAGTGTTTGGCATGCGCTCCGGGTGTATTTCTGCCATGAAAAGCTCTCATGAAAACTCATCTGCCTTGCAGATGCCGTTCGGAGTCGGCATAAAACATGTAGGTCCTGTCCGGCCAATTTGTAGGGAAAATCAAGAGGAGCACGACGCAAATTGGAAAAGAAGCTCGGCCTTAGATCTCTTCGGAGGTTATCGCGCCTTACATTTATTTTTATTTTTTATGCATGTTTGGTATATTTGTCAAAACTAAGTTCAAATCATAAGCATAATAAATATGCTGCCGAAATTTGATCAATATCTTCTCGTCTATTTACTGTTTTCTCTCTATTTTTTAGAATGTGAACACTCTCTAGTGTGTACCGCTTTTCTCTTTCTTCTCTGTGTCTATTGATTTTGTATTTTGCAAATCAGCGGTGTGTCCATGTGTTAGAATATGTTGAGCAAGTGCCGTGCCGCTTTTATTTTTGTTTATGTCCGCTTCGTGCTCTGCTAGTCGAACTCCCAATTTTCTTTTCGTCGTCCCTATGTACATTTTGCCGCATTGTGCGTTTTCTCCACCTTTGTATTGTACTTGGTAGATTACATTGTTTTGTTGGTGTGGTTCTACTGGGCTTTTTGTCTTGCTAAATATAGTGGAGAGAGTGCAGTTGGATTTGTATGCCAGAGAAATATTTTGTTTTTGTTTGCGTGAACTTTGGTATGTAGGTGATGCTGTGGTATTGTTTTGTTTCGGTAGGTGTGTGTGTGGTTGTTGTATGATGTTGCTTTTTGTTAGTCTCTTTTAATTTCTGTTCTATTAGGGTCTTCACTAATTGGCTCGGGTAGTTGTTGTCAGTAAGCAATTTGTAAATTTTTTCCTTGTTGGAATATAAAAACTGATTGTGACTCAATGTGAACATTTTGTTTATTATGTTTTTGCCGCGTTTATTTTGAATTTTTTAGGTTGGGCAGAATGATATATATTGCTTTAAGTGGGCCGTAATTTCTTCTCTTTACCAACCCTCAAAAAATAGAAAAAGGTGTTCTTCATATCACATTAGAAATATCCAAGATTCCATTATAACTTTAATTAATGATAAAGTAATCAATTTTGAAAATTTTAATTTCCCATTACAAATAAAAGATATTGAAATATTTGAATCAAATAATCCAGATATTAGTGTGTGTTTGGTATAGAAGACAATTTGGAAGTAGGACCCTATTATTTAACAAGAGAAGAAAAATCACATCATATTAATCTTATTTCTTTATACAGTGATGATTTCACTGAAAGCCATTATGTTTGGATAAAAAATTAAGTGTATTAATGGGGCATCAAGTTACAAGAGATGAACATAAATTATACTTTTGCAATACATGTCTAATATATTTTGATAAGGAAGAAAAACTACTAACCCATAAAAGCATTGTAGAAAAATTGTAACACGCATGCCTACACCTGAGAAAAGAATGCTAAAATTTGAAAATTTCAAAAAACAATTAGATGTACCATTTACTATATATGCAGATTTCGAATGTATTCTAAAACCAATAGATATTCAAAATTTTAGTAGGACTCAATGTGTACAAGAACATATTCCATATTACAATAGGCATGTTATTTTATTAAGTGCTCATATAATAACCAACTGAATCGTTTTAAAATATATAGCGGTGTTGATGCTCCAAAACATTTTTTAAAAAATATTTTCGATGATGTTTGAGATATTTACCACCTATATTTGAATAAAATAGTTAGAATGCATCCATTAACTGCCAATCAACTTAGACGTCAAAACAAGGATATAGTTTGTCATATTTGTGGAATGGATCTTTTATTAAATGATAGGGTAGCAGACGATTGCCATTTAACTGGTGAATATAGAGGTCCAGCACATAATAAATGTAATTTAGAATATCAGATATCAAATTTTATTTCAGTATTTTTTCACAATTTATCTAAATAGGATTGTCATTTATTTATTAAAGAGTTGTCATCTGTAGAGGGGGATATAAATATTATTCCCTTAAACAAAGAGTTGTATATTTCAATATCAAAGAGAATATATGTAAATAATAAAGATACCATTTAACTTAGGTTTTTAGATTCATTTCGATTCACGCCTTCTAGCTTAGACAGTTTAGCTAAGAATTTAAGTAACAATGATTTAGAAATAACAAAGACTTATTTCCTCAACGATCATCATTTTGATTTAATGAAACGTAAAGGTATTTTTGCATATGACTAGTTGAATTCAGAAGAACGTCTCAATGAAACACAACTACCTGATCGTTCATTTTTCTTTAATAAATTATCAAATGAATCGTGTAGTTCGATGATTATCAGCATGCACAACATGTTTGGACAACATTTAATTGTTCCAATTTATTAGATTATTTATTATTATATCTAAAATTAGATGTGCTACTCCTCAGTGACATTTTTGAAAATTTTAGAAAATTATGTAAAGGAATTTATCGACTAGACCCTTGTCAATATTATACATCTCCAGCATTATCTTGGGACACAATGCTCAAAATAACTAGAATAGAATTAGAATTGTTTACTGATGAAAATATGCATAATTTTATAATGTCGTGTTTTAGGGGCGGGATTGTTCAATGTTGCAAACGGCGTTCAGTTGCTAACAATAAATATTTAAGTGATTACGATGAGACTAAGGCTTCAAATTATATAATTTATTTAGATGCTAATAATTTATATGGTTATGCTATGTCACAATATCTCCCTCATAATAATTTTGAATGGATTGAAAAAGTAGAGGAGTTTGACGTTTTTAGCATACCAGAAGATTCTTTAGTCGAATATATATTAGAAGTAGATTTAGATTATCCCATAACCACTCACAATATTCATAATGATTTACCATTTTGTTTTGAAAATAAAAAAGTTGGCTCAATGAAAAACTCAAAGTTGATTGGAGATTTGAGAAACAAAATAAAATATATTATTCATTATAGAAATTTACAACAATGTATTAAACATGGACTTGTATTAAAAAAAATTTATAGAATTCCATAATTTAATCAATCTGATTGGTTAAAAAAATATATTGATTTAAATAATTTTCATAGAACATTAGCAGCAAATAAGTTTGAGGAAAATTTCTTTAAATTATTGAATAATGCTGTGTATGGGAAAACTATGGAAAATTGTAGATAAAAGAGTAGATGCTAAATTAGTACAAGATTGGGAAAATACTAGTATTGGGGGAAGAGGTAGGAAAAAATTAGGTGCTAGGGCCTTAATAGCAAAACCAAATTTCCATAATCTAAGCAAATTTTCTAATAATTTAATAGCTATTCAATTGAAACAAGTGTAAACTCTGTACAATAAACCGATACATATTGGTTTTACCGTATTAGAACTTTCTAAATTTAAAATGTATAGTTTTCATTATGATTATATCAAAGAGAAATATAAAAGTAATATTGCTTTGAATTATATGGATACTGATTCATCCATCTATGATATTCAAACTAATGACTTTTATAATGATATTCGTGATGATATTTCAAAATTTTTCGATACATCCTCATACCCAAAGTAAAATATTTTAAATTTTCCTCAGTTGAATAAGAAGGTTCTAGGTATGATGAAGGATGAATGTAATGGGAAGTTAATAAAAGCGTTTATAGGTTTAAAAGCACAAATTTATTCATTTAAAATTGATAACGATATAAATGAAACTAAAAAAATTAAGGGAATAAAAAAGTGTGTAACTTCTACATTGAGTTTAAGTGATTTTAGAAAATCTCTGTTAGAAAATAAATTGTATAATGCATCAATGTATACATTTAGATCTAAATTACATACGGTTTATACACAAAATATTTATAAAGTAGCTCTAAGCAATATGGATGATAAGCGAATTGTACGAGAAAATCATATTGATACTTATGCTTATGGACATTTCGAAATCGTATAGTAGTACTTTACTTTAATACTTTTAAGAAAAAATAATAATAAACAATTCATATTTTATATAATTTATTTTTATAAAATAAAAATTTTAAACATAATTGACCACATGTTACTGTGTTGTATTTTTCTTTCTGCTCATAATTGTAATGTATTGATGGCTTCAGATAATTAACCAGTTCAATCGGTGGCTGTAAATTTCCAAAACTAACAAAATATTCTTTTAAGATTTTTCTTAATACTTTCATGGTCTTAGCAAGATTTGCTAATGCAGTTATATAATTATTTAACATGATTTTAAACGAGCGATCAAAAAAAACTGTTACCCATCAGCTGTGTATCTGATAAGAATCTGCTAAATCTGTTACCTATCAATTGTGTATCTGATCAGCGGAGAAATCAAAAAGAGACATGAGTTGTATGTGAAGCATCAAGCAGGAAATGTTTTTGTGGTTGTTGTTGTTTCAACGGTAAAGACATTCCCCGAAGGTTTTTGGGAGTGTTATCGATGATGATGGTCCTTTGCCGGACATAGATCGGGTACGTTCCGGTATCAAGGCACCATTAAGGTACTTGTCCCACCATCTCGGTAACGATTAATATAACCTCACTAAACATCCTAGACCATGCTTTTGACATCCCATACTTATAAGTTAGGTTTCGTCAGTGACAGCAGATGTAGGAAGTTCGAGCTGCAGGAAGAAAGAAGAAAATGTGCACCTGTCAACGCAGCAATTAAACTAGGTTCTAGATATCTTCTATATTTACAATGAGAACGGGTTTTTCTATAACATATGGCGCATAATTGGGGCTGTTCCGTTTTAAATCTGTTACCTATCAGTTGTGTATCTGATTAGAATCTGGTCTGATACTAATTTTACTTATTTTGAACTGTTATATATTAAACTTGGCTCGGGGTTTCCTCACAAGGTCACTGTAACCTTTAATAATGTTATCGGTAATTTCCTTGTACATATTTGTTGTGAAGATCTCTTCTAATTATGATTCGATTTTGTTTTTGCAGATGGTAGGTTTTTATGCGTATATTAATCCACAAGTTGGTTAAGTATATACACACCGACACACATATATACAGCAAAACAATTTCGTTGCCTACATTTAGGTGCCTCCGTTCTTTCGGTTTGTGTTCTGGCCGATCTATATCATTTAGGTGCATGCATATGACACCGTAAAACAACAAAACAATTTCGTTGCTACATCTGTTCAAAACACACACACACACACATGCACACATTTGCGCATTTGAACGGCTGCGCCTAAATGTAGGCAACGAAATTGTTTTGCTGTATATATGTGTGTCGGTGTGTATATACTTAATCAACTTGTGGATTAATTATACACATAAAAACCTACCATCTGCAAAAACAAAATCGAATCATAATTAGAAGAGGTCTTCACAACAAATATGTACAAGGAAATTACCGGTAACATTATTAAAGGTTACAGTGACCTTGTCAGGAAACCCCGAGACAAGTTTAATATATAACAGTTAAAATAAGTAAAATTGGTATCATACCAGATTCTTATCAGATACACAACTGATAGGTAACAGATTTAAAACGGAACAGCCCCAATTATGCACCATATGTTATAGAATAACTCCGTTCTCATTGCAAATATTGAAGATATTTAGAACCTAGCTTAATTGCTGCGTTGACAGGTGCACATTTTCTTCTTTCTTCCTGCAGCTCGAACTTCCTACATCTGCTGTCACTGACGAAGCCTAACTTATAAGTATGGGATGTCAAAAGCATGGTCTAGGATGTTTAGGGAGGTTATATTAATCGTTACCGCGATGGTGGGACAAGTACCTTAATGGTGCCTTGTTACCGGAACGTACCCGATCTATGTCCGGCAATGGACCATCATCATCGATAACACTCCCAAAAACCTTCGGGGAATGTCTTTACCGTTGAAACAACAACAACCACAAAAACATTTCCTGCTTGATGCTTCACATAAAACTCATGTCTCTTTTTGATTTCTCCGCTGATCAGATACACAACTGATAGGTAACAGATTTAGCAGATTCTTATCAGATACACAGCTGATGGGTAACAGTTTTTTTTGATCGCTCGTTTAAAATCATGTTAAATAATTATATAACTGCATTAGCAAATCTTGCTAAGACCATGAAAGTATTAAGAAAAATCTTAAAAGAATATTTTGTTAGTTTTGGAAATTTACAGCCACCGATTGAACTGGTTAATTATCTGAAGCCATCAATACATTACAATAATGAGCAGAAAGAAAAATACAACACAGTAACATGTGGTCAATTATGTTTAAAATTTTTATTTTATAAAAATAAATTATATAAGATATGAATTGTTTATTATTATTTTTTCTTAAAAGTATTACAGTAAAGTACTACTATAAGATTTCGAAATGTCCATAAGCATAAGTATCAATATGATTTTCTCGTACAATTCGCTTATCATCCATATTGCTTAGAGCTACTTTATAAATATTTTGTGTATAAACCGTATGTAATTTAGATCTAAATGTATACATTGATGCATTATACAATTTATTTTCTAACAGACATTTTCTAAAATCACTTAAACTTAATGTAGAAGTTACACACTTTTTTATTCCCTTAAGTTTTTTAGTTTCATTTATATCGTTATCAATTTTAAATGAATAAATTTTTGCTTTTAAACCTATAAACGCTTTTATTAACTTCCCATTACATTCATCCTTCATCATACCTAGAACCTTTTTATGCAACTGAGGAAAATTTAAAATATTTTACTTTGGGTATGAGGATGTATCGAAAAATTTTGAAATTTCATCACGAATATCATTATAAAAGTCATCAGTTTGAATATCATAGATGAATGAATCAGTATCCATATAATTCAAAGCAATATTATTTTTATATTTCTCTTTGATATAATCATAATGAAAACTATACATTTTAAATTTAGAAAGTTCTAATACGGTAAAACCAATATGTATCGGCTTATTGTACAGAGTTTACACTTGTTCCAATTGAATCGCTATTCAATTATTAGAAAATTTGCTTAGATTATGGAAATTTGGTTTTTCCATGGTTTTCCCATACACAGCATTTATTCAATAATTTAAAGAAATTTTCCTCAAACTTATTTGCTGCTAATTTTCTATGATAATTATTTAAATCAATATATTTTTTAACCAATCTGATTGATTAAATTGTAGAATTCTATGAATTTTTTTTAATGCAATTCCATGTTTAATACATTGTTGTAAATTTCTATAATGAATAATATATTTTATTTTGTTTCTCAAATCACCCATCAACTTTGAGTTTTTCATTGAGCCAACTTTTTTATTTTCAAAACAAAATGGTAAATCATTATGAATATTGTGAGTGGTTATGGGATAATCTAAATCTACTTCTAATATATATCCGACTAAAGAAACTTCTGGTATGCTAAAAACGTCAAACTCCTCTACGTTTTCAATCCATTCAAAATTATTATGAGGGAGATATTGTGACATAGCATAACCATATAAATTATTAAAATCTAAATACATTATATAATTTGAAGCTTTATTCTCATCGTAATCACTTAAATATTTATTGTTAGCAACTGAACGCCGTTTGCAACATTGAACAATCCCACCCCAAATACACGACATTATAAAATTATGCATGTTTTCATCAGTAAACAATTCTAATTCTATTCTAGTTATTTTGAGCATTGTGTCCCAAGATAATCCTGGAGATGTATAATATTGACAAGGGTCTAGTCGATAAATTCCTTTACATAATTTTCTAAAATTTTCAAAAATGTCACTGAGGAGTAGCACATCTACTTTTAGATATAATAATAAATAATCTAATAAATTGGAACAATTAAATATTGTAAAAACATTTTGCGCATGCTGATAATCATCGAACTACACGATTCATTTGATAATTTATTAAAGAAAAGTGAACGATCAGGTAGTTGTTTTTCATTGAGACGTTCTTCTGAATCCAAGTAGTCATATGGAAGAATACCTTTACGTTTCATTAAATCAAAATGATGATCGTTGGGGAAATAAGCCTTTGTTATTTCTAAATCATTATTACTTAAATTCTTAGCTAAACTGTCTAAGATAGAAGGCGTGAATTGAAATGAATCTAAAAACCTAAGTTAAATGGTATCTTTATTATTTACATATATTCTCTTTGATATTGAAATATACAACTATTTGTTTAAGAGAATAATATTTATATCCCCCTCTACAGATGACAACTCTTTAATAAATAAATGACAATCCTATTTAGAGAAATTATCAAAAAATACTGAAATAAAATTTGATATCTGATATTCTAAATTACATTTATTATGTGCTGGGCCTCTATATTCACCAGTTAAATGGCAATGGTCTGCTACCCTATCATTTAATAAAAGTTCTATTCCACAAATATGACAAACTATATCCTTGTTTTGACGTCTAAGTTGATTGGCAGTTAATGGATGCATTCTAACTATTTTATTCAAATATAGGTGGTAAATATCTAAAACATCATCGAAAATATTTAAAAAAAAAATGTTTTGGAGCATCAACACCGCTATATATTTTAAAACGATTCAGTTGGTTATTATATGAGCACTTAATAAAATAACAATAGCCATAAGGAATATGTTCTTGTACACATTGAGTCCTACTAGAATTTTGAATATCTATTGGTTTTAGAATACATTCGAAATCTGCATATATAGTAAATGGTACATCTAATTGTTTTTTGAAATTTTCAAATTTTAGCATTCTTTTCTTAGGTGTAGGCATGCGTGTTACAATTTTTCTACAATGCTTTTTATGGGTTAGTAGTTTTTCTTCCTTATCAAAATGTATTAGACATGTATTGCAAAAATATAATTTAAGTTCATCTCTTGTAACTTGATGCACCATTAATATACTTAAATTGTTTATCCAAACATAATTGCTTTCATTGAAATCATCACTGTATAAAGAAATAAGATTAATATGATGTGATTTTTCTTCTTTTGTTAAATAATAGGGTCCTACTACCAAATTGTCGCATTTACACTAATATCTGGATTATTTGATTCAAATATTTCAATATCGTTTATTTGTAATGGGAAATTTAAATTTCCAAATTGACTACTTTATCATTAATTAAAGTTATAATGGAATCTTGGATATTTCTAATGTGATATGAAGAACACCTTTTTCTATTTTTTGAGGGTTGGTAAAGAGATGAAATTTTGGCCCACTTAAAGCAATATATATCATTGTTAACAATGTTAATACAAGCTTTTTTATCTGCTATTACTTTTGGTAGTGGTATATATAATGAGCCTCTAATTGGTTGATATTTATTTATGTTTATTTCTAGATGGATAATTTCACTTAGACTCTAAACCCTATCTCGCTCTTGAAATGTTTTCATTTTTTCAATAAATTTACTAAACTTTTCCTAAATTATTTCACCAACATTATTGTTCTCCATAAATGCTTCAGTCATTAGTGTTTGGTGTGACATTATAGCGAATTATTCAATATTTTCTTTTATTTGAATATATTTACAAAATAACTCAAAGTTAAATTTGATGCTTTCATGCCTTTCTATAGATTTCCCTAAAAGTGCAGATAATTCGTTAAAATGTTTTTCAAAAAAATGTTCAACCATTAAATCATTGGGTTGATTGGGTTTTCCAAAACGTAAGTCTCAATACGATTATTAAACATAGCGTAATACATTTAACATTACTATTTACATTATGCATACAATTTTTTTATGTATATTTGTTCTCAAGTGTGCTGTCCATACATTTTGTTTCACTTGAATATTACACTGCTCGCAAAAAATGGCGGGTTTTTTTATAACTTGATGTTTCATTGCAATATGTCTAACTAAACGCCTCTTCCGAATATATATCTTTTCACAAGAACTACACGGATGCATTTTTATTTTTTTATTAATTCGCCTTTTCGAGCCTTTTTCCTTTGAAATTGCTTTTAAATCCTTAAGAGCTTGATTCATAATGTGGAATATTCCTAGAATAATCAACGGTGTTAAAGTAGTAACGATGTATAAGTATTAAAGTTTATTACTGTTTATTAGAAGTGATCCTGGTTAAACACGGCTGAAGATCCTTATAAAATGTATATCCGTGAAATATAGATGAGTGCTGAGCGGCTGGTTACGCGGCATAAGCTGTCGCACGTCCCAATTCCCCATGCGATGTATGTATCCATGAATTTACTTATAACTCATCTTGAATCATTGAATTGTATTGTATACATATTGAATTATATATTACCTTGAATTATGTCCTATTATACTCCCCGAAAGCCCTTAGCTTAAAATTTCCCCTTGGGAACATTCATGGGCGTGTGGCAACCGTAAAACCACCAAAACAAATTCGCCGCAATGTGCAGTGGGGCGATCCGTCATCACCGACAGCTGTCAGAGCGACCATCTTTATTATATTGTTATTGTAACTTTTGCAAGGCATAGCAGTTGCTAATTTCTATAATTTTTGTAAAAAAAAAGAAAATCTATTTGCTTTCGTCATCTAATTTGGTGCAAAATCTATAATTCGTTTTATGAAATAACTCGGGATTCACCCACATATGTTCTTTATCAATAACCCCATAAGTTTACTAGTGAAATTTGTAACTTAAAATTACGTGCTTGCATCAGCTGTATAAAGTTGAACAAAAATTCGTGTAGACGTTATTGTCTTACGGCCATTTACAAATTGGAATAAAATAACTCAATAAGTGTGAAATATCTTTACTCGCTAAAACTTGTTTACAATTCAATTCGCGTGCGTTTGTAGTAGGCATAATCTCCGTCGTCTCGATAAGTTAAAGAAGACAGGAGTTGTCCGCAAATACTTATTACCGTGGAGAGAACGAATAGCGACAGCAAGCCCAACCTTAACACCATCCGTCATCACCAGCCCCGCCGTCAGGGAGCCAGTATTGCCGTGTCCAGCCACTGCATCAACATCACCAAAAGGGAGCCGTTCCCTAATCAACCCTATCAAGGAAATCGGTGAGTACCAACCTCTCAAATTAGCTAATGGTCCTTCTTCGCCATCGCAGAAATCAGCGGTTTTAATAATATACATACATATACATATATTCGGTATATCCCCTCGAATAAATTTTGGTGGCTCCAGCCAAATACAAATTTCTCCCTCCAGAATTATAATTTCCCGCCAAAAATACATTTATATATATATATATATATATATGTACATTCTCACCCCCAAATACACCTGTACGTAAAAGCGGTGCATTAAAAAATTTCGAGGCAAATCCCACACGCACTTGCACAAAGGTATAATTTAAATACATATTCCCACTTTTACATTGTTGGCGATACCCAGCAAAAAATTCAGCCACATTTGCATTGCATGAAATACCCAGCAGCAAATTCGACAGCTCATCCCAAGTGTTCCCAGACAACTCCCAATTCAGTCTAACTGGGCCTAGCCTACTACACTCTCGACCAATAGGAAAACTTTTCCTTTTGGTTTTCCCGTATAAATAAACACTCGGCAGTCTCCAAAATAGCTAAAGTAAAATTAAGCAAGTCCCTCTTCAGAATGGCTACCGTGGTCGAAAATAAATTTATATCCGAAACGGATCTCTTTACGGATTACTGCGCTCGGTTCGGCACAACTCAGATCTAAGATAACACCGAGGCATCCCTAAAAATAAAAGATAAAAATATAGATGTATTCTGGGAAAGGGTACAGAGCGCATATGACGCCGTCGTTGAGGCAGATGACAACGATCTTCCCGAAGATTTTAAGACCTCAGCTTTCGGTAAATACCGAGCCTGCCTTATAGCGTATGAGGACACAAAGGCAAGAATAGGTGATCAACTCCAGCTCATGGTAATAAGCAATCCCGTCCCCGCTACAACCACCACTCCCCAAGAAAGTTCCGGGATGCACCAAAAAGTACCCGCCTGTGACACCGAATTCTTTTACGGGAGTTATGATCACTGGCCGTCCTTCCGTGACATGTTCACAGCGGTCTATATCAATAACCCAAAACTCTCAAGCGCCCAAAAATTGTACCATCTCAGGTACAAAACCCAAGGAAAAGCCGGCCAGATAGTAAAGTAATTCCCACTTAGTGATGACAACTTTGCTCTGGCTTGGGAAGCTCTGAAATCCCGATATTAAAATAAAAGAGTCCTAGTCGATAACCAAGTAAAAGTCCTCATGAACCTCAAGGTCATTCCGACTGAAAACAGCGACGATATTCAGCGATTGCAATCCTCCGTAAACAACTGCCTCCAGATATTAGCAACCCAACAAGTCTCGACAGAGAGTTGGGACCCCATATTAATATATCTGGTAACCTCAAAACTCCCAGAAAATATTGTTGCTCTTTGGGAACAGTCGTTAAACTCGCGAAGAGACCTCCCGAACTGGTCACAAATGGATCAGTTTCTGACCACTCGCTACGAGATAGTGGAAAGGGTGGATCAATGGCGACCAGCCAAACCCCGGTACAATCCACCTTCCACCAATTTCTCAAGGCCTCCCCCAAGTCAGAACAACCCCCAGTTCAGGCAGGCTCAACCCCAAAACCAAAGCCGCAACCCCCCGCACAATAAATAACATTTCCCCCACGCACACAAATTCTCACGCGACAGAACATCAAAAGAGTTTTGCTTGCAAACTGTGCAAGCAGTCTTCGCACACGCTACAGCGTTGTTTGCGCTACAAAAAACTGTCGATCCCAGAGCGTAGAAAATTTGTAAAAGAAAACAATCTGTGCGAAAATTGTCTATCCCAAACCCACCTCTTAAGAGATTGCACAAGCACAAGAACGTGCCTTCACTGCCAAAGGCGACACAACTCCACGACACCGGAGTATCTCAACAAGTCCCTGGATCTCGAAGAACAACATCCCAAGTGGCAACTATAGAAGCCAAAAATGCCAGTAATCAGGACGGTATTAGTACAGAACCTCAGGAAGAACTTCCCTCTACCTCGAACGCGGCCCAAATTCAATCGCTTCATTCGGAAAATGACAGCTCAATTATACTCCCCACCGCGATTGTCTCCGTAGAATGCAGAGGGGACCTCTTTAAACTTAGGGCATTAATGGACCAAGGCTCGGAGCGAAGTTTCAACTCTTCCGAAGCTCAGGCAAAGCTGAGGCTCCCCTACAAGCATTCCCTCTTTGAAATATCGGGCATGGGAGGGGGAGTCGTGCAAACTTCCAATAAACTCTACTCCCTAACTTTGGTCTCGAGGGATAACAAAGTTAAAATCAAAGCCCAAGCAATAGTGTTACCTAAGCTCACGCTACTCAAAAACCCCCAACTTACCCAAAAGCAAAGTAGTAAATGGTCGCACCTAAAATTAGCCGACCAAGATTGTCAAAACCCCTCCCAAATCGATCTGGTGTTAGGCAGCGACCTCATTCCTCAAATAATGCTAGATGACATCGAGAGAATCTCTCCCACGTTGCTAGCACAGAACACCATATTTGGCTGGATTCTAAGCGGCCAAATCCCCGAAAAGGTGGCAGCGCACTCTATCCAAGGCTGGGAAGTGTCTGAAGCGTCTCATCAAGTGGACGCAGTTCGCCGAAAATCTCCCAACGATCTCGGAGATTCAAATACGTTGGATAAACTACCATCCCGATAAACCAGTTGAGCTCCATGGCTTCTGCGACGCCTCGGAAAAGGCTTATTGCGCGACACTTTATGTAAGAACCACCGTAGAAACTCAAGTCTTCTCTCACCTTTTAGTCTCTAAAGGGAAAGTGGCCCCCCTAAAAACCATAAGTTTGCCACGACTAGAGTTATGCGGCACGGTCTTAGTAGCCAAGTTAGTCGCAGTTGTCCAATCCCATCTCGGCCTCAATCAGCGAAAGTTAACCATGTGGTCTGACTCCGATATTGTTTTATCATGGCTAGAGAAGCCACCTCATTCCTGGGAAACCTACGTCTCCAACCGAACCGCGCAGATCATCGACCTGATAGGTAATGCCACTTGGCGACATGTGCGCAGCAAGGATAATCCCGCAGATATGGGCACTAGAGGATGCACCTCCCTCGAGCTAGCTAGCTCATCCCTATGGTGGAATGGTCCAGAGTGGCTTTCCCGACCCCCCGAGGACTGGCTAACACCAACGGCCAGAAACATTGTACCCCCCTAACTTCGCCGAGTCGAAGCACTGCATGCCGCTGAGGAGACTGACGATATCCTAGATCGGGTTTCCTCTTACTCTCGAGCACTACGCGTCACTGCATACGTTCTGAGGTTCATACGTCGGGCGAAAGATGCAGTAAACGGCATCCATTATCATGTCACCTCGCTATCTCATACCGAACTCAAAAGAGCGAAACGCCGTCTGATCATCGCGGCCCAAACCCGATACTTCGGTCCAGAACAAGCCTGCCTAGAGGACTCGAAACCCCTAGGGAAACGTAGTTCCCTGTTGGTACTTGACCCTTCCTGGATACAAATGGGATTCTCTGTGCCAACGGACGATTAGTAAACGCTGACATGACCTACAATGATTGTCATCCCATCATTCTCCCCGAAAAGGCTCGATTTACTACTCTATGTATAAGGTTTCTACACGAGACCTTCCTCCATGCGGACGTCCGCCTCATGCAACAAGCTGTAAGACAAAAGTTCTTCATAGCGCGGCTTAAACCCCTAATAAAACAGTCCATTTTCCAATGTAAAGCATGCACCATTCATAAGCAACAAACGCACCCCCAAATAATGGCAGCTTTACCCCCCGAACGATGTACCTTCGCGCCCCCCTTCACTACTACTGGTGTAGACTTCGCCGGCCCGTTTCAAATAAAAGCTTCTATGCTCCGGTCTACCAAGATGCTGAAGGGCTATGTTGCCGTCTTCGTCTGCTTCGCCACCAAAGCCGTCCACTTGGAATTATGTTCCGACCTCACCACCCAAGCATTCGAAGCAGCCTTCGCCCGCTTCGTAGGACGCCGAGGATATCCAAGCAAAATGATGAGCGACAATGGCACCACCTTCGTAGGGGCTAAGTGGGCCATGGAAAAGGAGTTCGTATTCTTCCTCAAAGAAGTCTCATCCGATATCGTACAGAAGTACGCCCACAAGGAATTAATTGGAAGTGTATACCCCCCGGGGCCCCTCACATGGGCGCATTATGGGAATCCGATGTCAAAAGCTTTAAAACCCACTTTAAAAAGGTCGCCGGAACGCACAGCTTCACTTTTCAAGAATTTTCTACCTTATTGATACGAATAGAGGCTGTCTTAAACTCTTGCCCCATCTCCCAACTGTCTCAAGACCCAAGCGATCTCACGGCCCTCACACCGGGTCATTTCCTACGAGGCGCGCCCCTGTTTTCCGTCCCCAAACCGAACTATGAACACCTCTCTATGATTAACCGTTGGGAACGGTTGAAAGTTTTACATCATCAGTTCAGCAAACGCTGGAAGAATGATTATCTCAGGGAGCTGCACAAGCGATACCGATGGAAGACAACCCAACCTCCTCCTCGAAAGGTCGACCTCGTAGTCATCAAGGAAGACAACCTACCCCCTACCGAATGGCGCCTAGGACGCGTGGAAGATACCCATCTCGGAAGAAACGGCCATATTCGAGTAGTCGACGTACGCACCCAGAATGGCGCACTCACCAGGCCCATCACAAAATTGTGTTTTCTACCGCCCTCTTAGCCTGACTCAGGCCCTCAAGGCTCGGTAGCATCCCCAGAACATAATACAGTCCAACTTCTTGTGCTATCGTAAAATCTACATAAATAAGCTTAACCCCTGCCAACACTCCACTCCAACATCATGAGTAACTAAACTTTATTTTATCCTATCTTCGTAAGATGGATCGCCAACGCCCCCCAGTCCCCACACCGCGCCGCTCGCTAGCATCACAGGTGAAAGTGCCCACAGCTCGCCAACGATGTGACGAAGTCCTGCCCGACTATTGCCGATGCCGTTTATGCATGCGACCCCATGCACTATCAATGTGCTCCGTGTTCGCTGCCATGCAGCCCCAACAACGCGCCTTGGTCGCACGGGCACACAATTATTGCACAAACTGCTTGGCAATGTCACGCGCGACACGCGCATGTTCACCCAGCGAGCGCTGCCACGTCTGTGAACACCCTCACCATACGCTGTTGCATCGAGACAACGGGAGTCGCCAACCACCGAATGTAGCGCAACTACCAAGGCGCCAACGCCATTTATCGCGCTGCCACATGCCACGACATCGCAACAGTGGGAACGTCCAGCCACCACAACCACCACCCGCTGCAAGCATATCCAGCGTTCGCCGCAACCAACGCGCACCGACCGTGCCCGATCGCACTATACGATGCACCACCACCGGCCTGCGAATCTCAACGTATAAACATAAAGTTGGGAAAATACTCATTCAAGAAGCAGTTCGGGCTCTGACTCTGAACAGAAAATGAGTGTATCATTAGTTCTCTCTCCGTTTGGCGGGTAAGAATATATACATATGCAGAGATGAAACATTTGAACAACGCGACAATGCATTTGAACTGAAAATGAGCGAAGCAGTAGTTCTCTCACCGTTTGGCATGTACAAATATATACATATGTAGAGATTAAACATTTGAGCAACGCGACAATTGAGCATTTGGAGCTTTGTACTCAGGGGGGTTTGTGAACATAATGCGTCCTACAGATGGCAATTTCGATAGTTGCACAGATTTTCGAATTTACAAAAAACTTTTTCTATTAATTATAAACAAATAGAGTAATATTTGTTAACAAAAATAGGCCTATGCACTGCGGCTGATCAATACGTATCTATTCATATAACTTTTATATGATTTTACGTATGGTAAGTATGCGAAACAGCCTGTCAATTGATTGTATGGAAATTTTGTTAGCATATTAATATATAGATAGTAGGTAATATACTGCCTATGCAATATTTCTACCTAAAATCGAAAAAGTTTTTGGGTCGTTTTTTTCCTTTAATATTCAACGTGAAATTTTCCGATTCAATCAAGTGGCATTTAAATAATAATAAACTAAGTGGAAATAAAAGATAATATAATAAAATAAAATAAGAAATATCAAAGTCAATTAGCATAAAAGACAATATGCAAATTTTAATATAATATCTTTGTAGCAAATTTAATATACGACGTGATAAATGATAATATAATAAAATAAAATAAGAAATATCAAAATAAATTAGCATAAAAGACAATATACAAATTTTAATGTAATATCTTTGTAGCAAATTTATTTATTTTTTGTTCACTATAAGACGTGCTATATCTAAAATGAGCATAAAATCTGGAAATTCAAAAAACATTTGGGTCAAATAAATTTAGTGAATTTGAACAAAAGTTGACTCATTATTTCTGATTTCATTTTTTTTTTAAAGCAACTAATATGAAAAACAAAGAATCTGTTAAATAAAGACCTATGCTTTTACGTGTAAGTAAAATTTGTTCAAAAAAATAGGCCGGTTAAGTTATTACTTCTATTTAAATTTTTTTTGTGCGCCAACAATTATTTTAGAACAATTTTTTAAGGATTTTGGTACAGACCAATATAGGTAATTGGCAACAATGGGAAACAATATTTTATTTGAACTGAAAATGAGTGTAGCATTAGTTCTCTCACCGTTTGGTGGGTACGAATATATACACATGTACAAATGAAACATTTGAGCAACGCGACAATGCATTTGAACTGAAAATGAGCGATGATGAAACATTTGAGCAACGCGACAATAGAGCATTTCGAGCCTTGTACTCAGGGGCGTTTGTGAACATAATGCGTCCTACAGATGGCAATTTCGATAGTTGCAGAAATTTTCGAATTTACAAAAAACTTTTTCTATTAATTGTAAACAAATAGAGTAATATTTGTTAACAAAAATAGGCCTATGCTCTGCAGCTGATCAATACGAATCGATTCGTAAAACTTTTATATGATTTCACGTATGCTAAGTATGGGAAACAGCCCGTCAATTGATTTTATGGAAATTTTGTTAGCGTATTAATGTATAGATAGTAGGTAATATACTGCCTATGCAATATTTCGACCTAAAATCGAAAACGTTTTTGGGTCGTTTTTTTCGTTTAATATACAACGTGAAATTTTCCGATTCAATTAAGTTGCATTTAAATAATAATAAACTAAGTTGAAATAAAAGATAATATAATAAAATAAAATAAGAAATATCAAAATCAATTAGCATAAAAGACAATATACAAATTTTAATGTAATATCTTTGTAGCAAATTTATTTATTTTTTGTTCACTGTAAGACGTGATATATCTAAAATGAGCACAAAATCTGGAATGCAAAAAACATTTGGGTCAAATAAATTTAGTGAATTTGAACAAAAGTTGACTCATTATTTCTGATTTCATTTTTTTAAAGCAACTAAAATGAAAAACAAAGAATCTGTTAAATAAAGACCTATGCTTTTACGTGTAAGTAAAATTTGTTCAAAAAAATAGGCCGGTTAAGTTATTACTTCTATTTAAAGTTTTTTTGTGCGCCAACAATTATTTTAGAACAATTTTTTAAGGATTTTGGTACAGACCAATATAGGTAATTGGCAACAATGGGAAACAATATTTTATTTGAACTGAAAATGAGTGTAGCATTAGTTCTCTCACCGTTTGGTGGGTACGAATATATACACATGTACAGATGAAACATTTGAGCAACGCGACAATGCATTTGAACTCAAAATGAGCGAAGCAGTAGTTCTCTCACCGTTTGGCGTATATAAATATATACATATGCAGAGATGAAGCATTTGAGCAACGCGACAATTTGAGCATTTGGAGCTTTGTACACAGGGGGTTTGTGAACATAATGCGTCCTACAGATGGCAATTTCGATAGTTGCACGGATTTTCGAATTTACAAAAAACTGTTTCTATTAATTATAAACAAATATAGTAATATTTGTTAACAAAAATAGGCCTATGCACTGCGGCTGATCAATACGAATCGACTCATATAACTTTTATATGATCTTACGTATGCTAAGTATGCGAAATTCTGTTAGCGTATTAATATATAGATACCTTCGGTTCCCTGGGAACTGCATTCTAAGCATAAATAAAATTAGCTGTGGAATCTGCAACGCAAGCATAAGTAAATCATGTTAATAATTTGTATACAGGTAAAAGCTTGTGGCGAGCAAGCTTTAAACAGTAACCAGACGGTGCACGGCGTAGTTACCGTGGCGTGTAGAAAATATATGTTTGTACAAATGAACGAATGTGTCAATGAATCTCAGGTCGTACCAAAGCGAGCCAAAATATATGTATGTACAAATGTATTAATATGTATGTAAGAATTAATGCATTTTAAGACATTCCAAAACGGGTCGAAATATATGTTTGTAGAAATGAATGAATAACTTAATGAGTGAATGCTACACCATCCGCCTTTGAAAGAGTGACATATATAATTTTGTGCACGAGTTATCTATGGCTACTCAAGTTATTACTATTTGAATCCGTTTGTGCATACTTTGTTTGTTGGTTTTTTTTTTTGTGTGTCAGTATTTTATGACATTTAGCTTGATTTCCAAAGAATAGTTTACATTTGCTTTCTCTTTTGTTTTGTTTTATTATTGTATTTTTCTTTTGCATAGAATAAAAATTTTCTTTGTGTTTACAAAATTAAAATGCTCTTATTCTATGAGTTTAAGTTTATTTTTATGTATTATAGCTTTCTTATTTTTATTATTTTGATTTATGTTTTCTATGTTTCTATTTACTACATTGTTTTTATCGATATTTACTACTCTAAAGGGAATTATTATAAAATTATTATTTTTATCGATTCTTTCTACCTTATAGGGTATTAGAGTAAAATTATTTTTATCGATTTTTCGACCTTATAGGTCCCTTTATATCTACTATCTAACTTATGACCGGTTTAATTTTTTACTAACACTAAACCTCCTAAATTTATTTCTTTATATTGTGTTTTCCTATCATAACTAATTTTTTGTTTTTCCTTAGCCTGTTTTACTAATTTATATGCTCTATTTTGCGCTATTTGTAACCTATGCTTAATTTCTTTGTCCTCATAATTGTATATACTGTATTTTCTCTTAAATATTCGTAAGTCTGGGGTTTTTTGGCAAATACTAATTCGTATGGACAATAATTATGAACTGTAGATGGGGTAGTATTGTAACAATACGCAAAATATTTACGATATTCATCCCAATCGTTTTTGTCATTGGATATATAGGAACGCACATATTCACTGAATTTTCTATGACTACGTTCAACTGTGCCTAAAGTTTGATGGTGGTAAGGTGTTGACGTTTTATGGTTTATTTTTAGAAACTTGCATAATTCCTCAAATAAGCTATTTTTATATTCGCTTCCCATATCTGTTATAATTGTCTTCATGCAACCATAAACTAGGATAAAATTTTCGAATATCGCTTTGGCTATTGTTTTTGCGTGTTTGCTGGGTATTGGTATTGCAACTAAATACTTAGTCAAGTCACATACTATAGTAACTGCATATTCATTTCCATTTTCCGACTTGGGAAGAGCGCCAATCGTATCTATTTGTACTGTGTCGAACGCTTTTGTGGGCGTTTCGGTTATAATCATAGGCTCTTTCAATTTTTTTATTATTTTATTTTTATTACAGTGAACTAATTTTTTATATATTTTCTGATATCGTTTTTCATTCCCTTCCAGTAAAATTTTTGTTTTATTTTATTTGTCATGCGATTTATTCCTGGGTGGCCACCAAAAACAGGATCGTCATGAAATTTGTGAAGAATTTCTTTCATTTTTCCATTATTTGTCACATGCATAACTTCTGGGGTTAATGCTATAATTAGATTTTTGAGAACTTTGGTACCAATTTCTTTAAATTTGTCTACCCGGGTATAATTTTTCTTAAACAATTTGTCTCCTAAGGACAACTGTATTTTTCTAATTCCTAAATTGTCGGCTTCTTTCATAAGCCTGGCAAAGAATTGACCTAAGTCAATTTTCGCCTCAACAATTAGATTTTTTATATTAATTTCGCTACAAATTTTCTTTCCTTTTTTGAAACGTAATTTCGGAGGATCGAAAACGAGCTGCACTCTCTCTTTACTTCGCATTTATTTAGCGCTTCAAATATTATTGGGTTCTCTTTGTGACTTTTTATTTTTTCATTTTTACTACTGGAATCCTTATCGCTATAATTTTTCTTAGTTTCCGATCTAGCCGTAACTTTTAATATTTTACACGTTTCTACCCATATTTGTTTTAGGTCTTTAATATCTATGCGTGATAATGCGTCGGCTACATAGTTTTCTTTACTTGCGATATACTCCACTTCGAAATCATATTCTTCGAGATCTAATCTGATTCGAGTTAACTTTGATGACGGATTTTTCATCGAAAATAGGAATGTTAAGGGTCTGTGGTCTGTTTTGACCAAAAATTTTCTACCGTAAATGCATGGTCTAAAGTATGTTATGGCCCAATGAATGGCCGCTAATTCCTCCTCAAGTGTTGCTTTATTAATTTAGTAAATGATCTTGATGCATAGGCAATTGGCAATTGTTTTCCTTCATACTCTTGGCTTAATACTGCTCCGCAAGCATATCCACTTGCGTCAGTTGTTATACAAAATTGATTATTGAAATCGGGATATTGTAGGATATTAGGGCTTATTAACTCAGCTCTCAAATAGTCAGGATTTTTTGCAATCCTCTGTCCAGTCGAAAACTACATTTTTCTTGCAAAGTCTTGTTATTATTCTAGAATATTCTGCAAAATTTGGAATAAATCTTCTGTAATAATTGCAAAATGCGATGAATCTTTTCGCCTCATCCGCATTTTTAGGGGTTGGCAAATTTTTAACAATTTCGAACTTATTGGGGTCTGGCAAAATTCCTTTGCTTGTGCATTGATGACCAAGTTACTTCTTGGTTGAAAAATAAACATTTATCCGGATGTAATTTTAAATTATATTTTCTGCAAGTTGCGAAAACATCTCGTAAATTTTTAATTATATGATTTTCGGAGCATCCTAATACGACTAAATCATCCATGTATAGGAATGCTTGTGAAGGTTTTAAGCCTGCAAATGCTAATGTCATCATTCTTTGGATGTGATATTTCTTGATTCTTCGCTGAGTTCAATCTGGTGAAATCCAGACATTAAATCTAAGCATGAAAAATATTTAGCTCTTCCCAATTGATCTAGTATGTCATCAATTCTTGGTAAAGGGAATTTATCTGCGGTTATTTTTTTATTAACCTGTCTGTAATCTACAACCATTCTAAATCTTTTTTCTTGGTTATTCGAGAGTGATTTTTTTCGGTACTAATAAAATTGGACTATTAAATTCTGATATTGAAGGTTCTATTATATCATCTTTAATTAATTAATTTACTTGTTTATTAATTTCACTCTTATGAGCTTCTCGTATTCCATAATTTTTTACGTAGACTGGGTTATTGTCTTTCATATGAAGTTTTTGTTTGTAAAAATTATTAGTGGTAATTGGTTCTGTTTCCAATGAAAAAATATCAATGAATTCTGCACATAATGCATTAAGCGATTTATTTGCAAAGTTTGGAAAATTTTTATTTAATCTTTTTAATTTTTCCTTATTGTTGGCCTCATTTTCGAGTTTTTTATTTTTAACTATTGTATAATCATTCAAATTTTCTGTACGTATATTAAAATTTTGCAGTGTTGCATTTTTATTCGTTGTATTTCTAATTCTAACAAATGTTTGTTGTGAATTTGCTAGTGTATTTTCAATAAAAAATACCTTCAGACAATTCTTTGTTGTGGGATTAGTAAATCTGAATTGTTATTTTCTATGTGAATTTGTCGAACTACTTCTGATCGTGCGGGAATTGAAATACTATTGATTGTTGGTTTGTTAGTCATCTGAATTATTAGGTTTTCTGGGTAGTAATATGGTCTCAATATTAGAGTGTCTCCTTCTGTTTGATAATCTAAAATACAATTATATTTTTTGAAATCTAATCCTAATATTCCATCGCATGTGATTGGGAAATTGTCTTCTACTACGTGGAATTTGTGTCTAATTGGTAGATAATCATCTTTTAAGTCCGCTTTAACCGTGCCAATAGTGCTTGTTATCCCTTGACCAATTCCTCTTACATTTGTTTTTTGAGAATTTGACCCTTTTTTATTACTGAAATATCCGCTCCCGTATCGATTAGGAGGGTTGATATGGAATCACTCAGAGTTGTTCTGGAAGATATGTAGCTATTAAGGTGTAAATTGAAAATATATAATTTTTTTTATTTATTGAGGTGGGGTTTGTTGGTTTTCCCGTTGTGTAACATTTCGGACATTTCTGGTGTTATTGTGGGTATTTCCGCGAGATCCGAAATTTCGACCAGATCTTTGGTTATTTTGTCCGTTATTATTATTATTATTATAGGTATTGAAAGAACGTCTATAATTTCCTCTATAATTATTGTTTTGTTAACTCCTGCGGAAGTTACCTCGGAACTGATTTTGTTGGCGAATATGTAATATTGAATTTGGATTTCCAGTTACCTCTGTGCAACTGTTAGTGAATTTTGATATGGCTTCGTTCATTGTTGTGAACGTTCCAGCTTGCATAATTTTTTTACCTTTCGTTGGAGCTGTTTTAACACACAGCTGATTGTGTAGCATACTTGGTTGCTAACTCTGGTGTTAGTCCGTCAGATATGTAAGCGCCTTCCAACGATTTTGTGAGCCTTTCAATTTCAGCAGTGTATTGGTTTGCCGTTTTACTACGTTGTTCAGGAATTTTGCTGTCAAAACTTCAACTGATTCACCTTTAATTGCTGTTTTTAATTTTTGTTTTATTGCTTCGATTGAGCTTTCGGTGCTTAATAGGTTTCTGGCTGTTCCTTTCAGCTTGGTTTTTATCATCGAAACTGCTATAGCTTCATGGGTATCCTTAATTTGTTCTAGGATATCCAAAGCATCTAAGAAGCTATTCAGGTTCTCTGCTTTACCATCGAATTCTGGCAGAACTGACAAAGCAGTCTTTAAAAATTCGACTATTGTTTGTGGCATTTTCCAGTTTCCACACAATAAATCTTAGTATGGTTGTATTTTTGTTGATACACTTATAAGATTTTTCCGCCAAGGTCTTCTCTTCCACAAGCTTGTTCAGGATGGTTTCCCATTTCTCCATTGGGGTATATATTTGTCCCTTAGAATTAGACTTTGTCTAGACCATCTGCTCGGCTCATGTATCTTTTCTTTAACAATTTATTGTGAGCTGAGTATAATTTGAGAAACAAATTGAGGCAAGTGCAAATTGCTAATATTATCAACAAGATTTTGATAACTTCTAATGCTTCACTATGGTCAGTGACCTGAATGGAATTAATTACGTTTGCTTTGGGTTCCTCTACTTTGGATTCTTTACCTCCCATTTCAAAATAATAATTGCTAAAATTTTCTCATATTTATTTATTAATATTAGTCGGTACGTCCCATATATTTAACTTCGTACCTCCACCTTTCTTCAGCTGTGGTTAGTCCGGGTATTAATAAATTTTCTAAGGTGGGTTCTCTAGGCATGTCAATCAGTTTCCACCATTCTTTAAGTGAGACTAATGACTTTTCTGGTTCTTTTAATTTCTTTAATGATATTATACCTTTCTTAGAATTCCTATTCTAAATTATCAACAGCGCGGTCGATAGCCTCGTAGTCAAGGTCATTAGGCAATGCACTCTCCATTGAAAAAGCCTACTTTATATGCCCTTGATTTTTCTTATTTCTGTCTGTTTATGCCACCAGCCTAAATATTCGCTACCACCCTAATGCACATTCTTAGCAATTTTATTATTTACCGGTAACGGCCCACCCCTGCCGAGCGCTAACTTCAAAGGGGAAAAACTCGACGAAAGTTAGCTATCGGCAGGTGGTGCGGACCTTTTTCGTTTTTTAAACTTTCTTTTTCTATTTGGAACGTCTAAGAGTCAGCAGCGAGCCCCAGGTGAGTAAGATAAAAACCAACCTTTTTATACAGTGCGAGTGTCAGTGAATTAAGATTTGCAAATAATTATTCTCATTTGTTTTGTGCGAATAACTATTTAAACTTTGAATTGCCAAGTGCAAATTTTTTATATTTTCACAATCCAGTGCAAATAACTATTGAAACTTTGAATTGCCAAGTGCAAACCTTTTATATTTTCACAATCTAGTGCAAATAACTATTTTAAACCTTGAATTGCCAAGTGCCATTTTTGTATATTTTCACAATTTGCAATTGCAACAATTTTGCAATATATCTGGTTGTTTGCATTACCATTTATTCCGGGCACGAATGTGTCATTAAACATTTTTTATTTCTTTATTTGCGTGCGATCGCGCCCTACGACACGGGTGCCACATTCCCCCCGCAACATTTGGTCCTTACGCGCCGAGAAAATCAAAAATTTGAAGACAACATAGGTGATATACCCCATAATCAGCGCAGCGGAATAATTGGAAATTATTAGCCAAGCAAGAAAAATTGTTTATAAAAGTGTTAAATTGGAAAAAGTAATCAGCGAAACAAAACCAACTAGCACAACATTTGGCAACTCGCTATCACACAGCACACATACTGCCATAAAATCATCACATTATACAGGCGATTCATCACCTCAAAATCATCACATCAACAGTAGCATACATCATACAGTCCATCATCACATCATACAATCCATTACATCATACAGTCCATTAGCTTCATCACACAACATCACAATCAAATCAATATAATATATCGCATCCATTAGAATCACATCACGTCAGCGCACAACATGAAACAGTCCACTAATCAACATCACATACAGCATACAGTCTATTAGCATCGGCATCACATCGAAAACACAAGGTACGTGGTTGCTTGGTATTGCACATATTTTTTTAAATTTAATTTACGTGTTTTACGTAAAAGTGCACTGTGTGATAGTTACAAAAAGAGGCAAAGCAAGTGAAATTGCTAGATTTCGTGTTTTTAAGCACACAATCGCCTTTTGACGATCGGGTAATTCCCCCCACCAGTGGTAAGGGTTACTCGACACCGCTCAAGGCAGACAGTCAGTGAATTTTTTTAGTTTTTTTTTCACGTTCATCACTGCACTGTATTGTACCCCTCGTCGTCACAGGCGTTGTCAAAACTTCTAGTCAGGAACCATATTTTCACTTGGTTGATAGCCTTAGCTTGTCTATCACAGAGTTCACTTTAGTAATCAGTTTGCGAGCTGAAATATTACCAAAAGCCAAAAAAGTATCACTACGTTGGGTGGCTAGTGGCTTGATCACACAATTTATACTGAGTCTTATATTATATAGCTGTATTTTTATCGCTTTTTTCTTAATAAATACTTTAAATTGTATGTTTTCCACGTCAAGTTGAATAAAATTATTTCTTTTGTTGGGTAAGATACCCTGGTTGGCTACTCGGCGATACTCATCAACGTTCACATAACACCTTTTTGTATACACATTAAATCCTCGTCAGGATTTCTATTTGTGTTTCACTTTCACTTGTATACACATTAAATCCTCAAGGGGATTTCTATCTGTGGTTCAAATTTCTAGAATTACACACATTAAATCCACAGGATTTCGATTTGTGACATATCCACATTGGGATTACATCTGCGTTTTTTAAAACCTTTTTTTTTTAGACACGCTAAGTTATCAAAATATTTCTATCTGTGTCCAACACACCCTTTAGACACATTAAATATTTGCAGACGAATTCTCTTCTCTGCATTGCACATCACTGTAGACACATTAAATCCTCGTCAGGATTTCTATCTGTGTTTGCTGTCACTTTGTACACACTAGAACCTTTCAGGATTTCTATCTGTGCTGCATATCACTATATTTATATCACTATAGACACTAAATCCTCTTCAGGATTTCTATCTGTGTTTATTTCCATATCACTGTATACACATTAAATCCTCGTCAGGATTTCTATCTGTGGCTTACACAATCCTCGTGAGGATCTCTATAAGTGGTTCATATCACTGGCCACATTACATTCACGGCAAAATTTACATTTGATTAAATTTTTTTGCTTATCACTATTCACATAAGATTGCTATCTGTGTTAACACATTGAATCAGACCAGAATTCGTGCGTTCTTAAAGCTTTTACATATACAGCGCAATCACAGCAGGATTGATAGCTGGACTACGTTAAAAAACAAAAAAAAAAAAAAACGAAAACACTCTTATAATTTTTTTTGTGGTTGCATTTACCTCCGAGCTCGACACCTTCAAAGAAACAAAATATTCAAATTAATAAAATCAATGGAGACTTATATTAGATTGGCTGATTCCATAGTGGAGTTTGAACAAGACTTCAACTCAAGGGGAGGCAAAAGAAATAGTGGGCAGGTGCTCATTAACAAACGAGGGTTTTGCAACCGCCTGGAAGAATCTAAGCGACAGGTACGAAAATAAACGTATCCTCGTCAACACACAATTAAAACTTTTATTTAATCTGACGGCAGTCGAGCAGGAGTGTGGAACATCAATTAAAAAATTGCAACGTGAGATCAACAATTGCATTTCTGCGCTACAATGTCATAATATTGACATCACAAATTGGGACGCAATCATAACTTATTTATGCTCCACAAAACTCCCTGAATCTACATTGGCTCTTTGGGAACAGACCATAGAACGGAAGACAGATATCCCGAAATGGGAGGATATGGACAAATTCCTGTCCAATCGCTTCCAGACATTGGAGACGGTTTCCGATCTTAGGGGTAATAAAACAACAAAAACACCCAAAAGTCAGAGTTCGAATTCTAGGGAAAATTCAACGAAACTTGGGGTTTACCAAGCAAGCGTACCAAAGTCGGCATGTAAGATGTGCAACAGTACGGAGCACAAATTACGAAATTGCCAAAAATTCCGTAGGTTGTCCACGTCAGGCAAAATCGAATTTATCAAAAACAATAGTTATTGTCTGAATTGTCTGTCGGGTGGACACAACGTGACACGATGCACTAGCCAATTCAATTGCAGCACGTGCCACGCAAGGCACAACACCTTGCTCCATCTTCCGACAGCACAACCAAAGACAACTCCTCAAAGGTGGACTCAAAACGCCACCGACAATTCACCTTCAACCTCACAGCAGGCTAGGGCAAGGATGGAGTCTGAAAAAAGACAAGATAATACTAATAACGTCTCTTCGTGTCATGCTAACACCACTAAAGGGGTGTTATTAGGAACAGCGCGGGTTCATATAATCTACAACGGGGTGAAATTTTCCGCCAGAGCGTTGATAGACTCTGGGTCCGAATGCTCTTTCATAACTGAAAGACTAAAGAAGCGAATAAACCTTCCGTCCAAACGTTTGCATGTGCAGGGGTCAGGAATAAATAATACACCATCTGCACAGGTAAAGGAATCATGCTCAATTAACTTAGGTTCGCTTACAGACCCCTTAGTAAGCATCCATACAGTGGCCCTAGTCCTGCCTAAATTAACAGGGGACCTTCCGACTTGCCAAGTGAGCGCAACGACTCGGCAAGCATTCCCTGATCTGATTCTGGCGGATAAGAGGTTCTTCATTAATGAACCAGTCGACCTCATACTTGGAGGCGATATTTATCCCCAGATCATACTAAACGGTATACGGAAGAACGTCCTAAATACGCTTCTCGCCCAAGAAACCGTCTTCGGTTGGATTTTAACCGGTCGTGCAGATGCACCTAACCCAACTAATACGCGGGTATCCTTTTTCAATGAAATTAGCCTAGACAAACAGTTAGCCGCTTTCTGGGAACTTGAAAACGTACCTACAAAAAAGGCCCTGACCGAAGAAAATGCCTATTGCGAGGCACTATGTAAAAACACAAAGGAAAGGAATTCAGATGGAAGATATACTGTCGCCCTTCCATTCAAACAAAGCTTCCCAAAAACCGTCTGTTTGGGCCCATCTCTCAAGAGCGTCTGTTCTCAGTTCTATCGGAACGAGACGCGCTTAGCCAAGACCCCGGCCCTACAGATGGAATAAAATAGGGTACTGACAGAATATGTCACGTTAGGGCACATGACTAAGGTGCACACCGTAGTACCACCACAATCAACTGATTGCTATTTCTTACCGCATCATGCGGTGATCAAAGAAGAAAGCACAACGACTAAAGTAAGGGTCGTATTCAACGCGTCGTGCCCGACATCCAATGGCATAAGCCTGAACGATGTTCTACACACCGGCCCAGTACTTCAATCCGACTTAACAATACTGCTCCTCCGATGGAGATTCTACAAGTACGTCTTCAATAGCGACATTGAGAAGATGTACAGGCAAATTTGGGTAAAGGAAAATCAAACCCAATACCAAAGAATAGTTTTTTGACTCAAAGCAGAGGACCCTGTCAGCGTGTTTGAGCTCAACACGGTAACCTTTGGGGTAAACTGTGCCCCCTATCTAGCGATCAGAACCCTACATCAACTTGCTGATGACGTCGAGGCGTCTCTGCCAACCGCAGCGCACATCTTGCGAAACAGTATGTACGTCGATGACGTCCTTGCAGGGAGACATAGCATCGAGGCAGCAATCGCGGCCCGCGATGAAATCACAGCTGCATTGAAGTCAGCAGGATTCCCTCTGCGAAAGTGGACATCTAACTACAGTAGGATACTACAGGGCATACCCAAACTTCACAGGCTTATGGAAGACTTTCTGGAATTCGAGGACGCGAGCATGGTAAAAACCCTAGGCATCTGTTGGAACGCGCATTCCGACTATTTCTATTTCACAGCGAAACCAATCGAAAACCAGGACATCTTAACAAAAAGGGCGATCCTATCTGCCATCGCCAAACTCTTCGACCCTTTAGGCTGGCTTGCTCCAGTTATCATCGTAGCTAAGATATTAATGCAGAACATTTGGCTGGAAGGGACGGATTGGGATGAACCGGTATCCACAATCACTCTAGATCGGTGGCAAACCTTTATGCAGGAGTACCCCGCTATTAACCGGATTCGTATACCTCGGTGGGTGCACTTCACCCCAACCAACGATATAGAGATTCACGGCTTCTGTGAAGCGTCCGAAAAAGCCTCCGCGGCTACGGTTTACGTGCGAGCTAAGATCAACGACAGGACATACGTTAGTCTACTCATGGCAAAAACGAGGGTGGCATCAGTAAAAACAATTTCATTACCACGATTGGAGTTATGCGGTGCCGTCTTGCTGGCAGAAACTTTGGAAGCTGTGATGGAGAACCTGAACTTAGGCACATTCAACATGCACCTATGGACAGACTTGACCATCGTCCTAGCATGGATTCGAAAACACCCGTGTTCCTGGTCAACATTTGTAGCTCACAGGGTGACAAAAATCGTGGAGAAGGTAGGAACGAAAGCATGGCATCATGTCGAGTCCGCATCAAATCCAGCGGACTTAGCAAGCAGAGGACTTCCAGCCACGGACCTAGTCAACAACTGTTTGTGGTGGCAGGGACCCTCTTGGCTGCAAGAAGGCAAAGCGAGGTGGCCATCTCAAGGCGAACAGGAGTACCTCACAGACATCGAAGAAAAACGAGTACAAGTGCATGTAGCAACGAACATCAACCATAGCGAGGATATTCTTGATCAGTTTTCCGATCTATCAAGGGCGTTGCGGGTAATCTCCTACGTTATAAGATTCGCCAATAGAACCCATCCAAAAACTAAAACGTCCTTTAAAGCAGAGTCGCACCAGATTTCGCCTGACGAAATCAAGGCTACGACTAGCCGCCTCATCAGGATATCCCAAACCAACCACTATGCCGAAGAAATAAGCTCTCTGAGAACTAGGAAACCCATCGCGACCAAAAGCGAGATTCTCTCTCTAGACCCCTTTAACGACGAAGATAATGTCCTTCGGCTGGGGGGTCGTCTCAACGCATCCAGAGACGTTCCCGTCGACGAGCGTCACCCGATAATCCTCCCTTACGCCTGCCGACTCACCCGTCTCCTAGTCCAGTTTGTCCACACCATTTCCATACATGGTGGAAACCAACTAATGCTGCGGCTCTTACGCACGCAGTATTGGATACCTCGGGTCAAAAACATGATCCGATCCATCATCCACAACTGCAAGGCCTGTACGCTATTCCGCAAACGTTCCCCAACGCAACTCATGGGAACCCTCCCTACGGAACGCACTACCTTTAGCAGGGCATTTTCCAACACCGGGGTGGATTTCGCAGGACCGTTTGATATCAAGTCTTACAGCGGACGAGGATGCCGCATGTCAAAGGGTTACGTCTGACTATTCGTCTGTTTTGCAACTAAGGCGATCCACTTAGAGGCGACTAGCGACCTCAGCACCGCCGCATTTCCAGCAGCGTTTAGTCGGTTTGTCGCCAGACGAGGATGCCCGAAAAACCTCTACTCCGACAACGGGACGAACTTTGTCGGTGCGTCGAGGGCTCTCCGCTCGGAGTTCAAGTCATTCCTCGTTGATGCGCGCGACCAAACCCTCTCGAAGTACGCCCACCAAACCCTGACATGGCATTTCATACCAGCCGCTGCTCCTCACATGGGCGGGCTGTGGGAAGCGGGAGTCAAGAGTTTCAAAACTCATTTCAAAAAGATTGCATCGGATCATAAATTTACTCTAGAGGAGTTTAGCACCCTCCTGTGAAGGATTGAATCCTGTCTCAACTCCCGACCCCTAAGCCCGTTTTCAAATGACCCGTCCAACCTTGAGCCACTTACCCCCGGGCACTTCCTAGTCGGGGGCCACCTACTAGCGCCACCCGAGATTGACGTCAGCGAGAATCGCGCTTCGCTCGTCAATCGATGGGAAAAACTTAAGGCGTTGCATCAAACCTTCTGCAAGCGGTGGAAAACGGAGTATCTCACCGAACTGCAGAAGCGCGTTAAGTGGAAGCATCCACAATCGAATCTCAAACAGGGGGACTTAGTCGTCATTAAAGAGGACAATCTGCCCCCCAACGAATGGAGACTAGGTCGGATAGCCAACCTCCATTATGGCCCCGATAACCGAGTTCAAGTCGTCGAACTTGATACGGCAAGGGGACAAACCACCAGACCAATCACGAAATTGGGTGAGGGAGACTTGTAACTCCCAACCGCTCTAACAAACCCCGTAACCCAGCAATGTTTGTTGTGAATTTGCTAGTGTATTTTCAATAAAAAATACCTTCAGACAATTCTTTGTTGTGGGATTAGTAAATCTGAATTGTTATTTTCTATGTGAATTTGTCGAACTACTTCTGATCGTGCGGGAATTGAAATACTATTGATTGTTGGTTTGTTAGTCATCTGAATTATTAGGTTTTCTGGGTAGTAATATGGTCTCAATATTAGAGTGTCTCCTTCTGTTTGATAATCTCAAATACAATTATATTTTTTGAAATCTAATCCTAATATTCCATCGCATGGGATTGGGAAATTGTCTTCTACTACGCGGAATTTGTGTCTAATTGGTAAATAATCATCTTTTAAGTCCGCTTTAACCGTGCCAATAGTGCTTGTTATCCCTTCACCAATTCCTCTTACATTTGTTTTTTGAGAATTATTTATCGTGACATTACTGTCAATTTGACCCTTTTTTATTATTGAAATATCCGCTCCCGTATCGATTAGGAGGGTTGATATGGAATCACTCAGAGTTGTTCTGGAAGATATGTAGCTATTAAGGTGTAAATTGAAAATATATAATTTTTTTTATTTATTGAGGTGGGGTTTGTTGGTTTTCCTGTTGTGTAACATTTCGGACATTTCTGGTGTTATTGTGGGTATTTCCGCGAGATCCGAAATTTCGACCAGATCTTTGGTTATTTTGTCCGTTATTATTATTATTGTTATTATTATTATAGGTATTGAAAGAACGTCTATAATTTCCTCTATAATTATTGTTTTGTTAACTCCTGCGGAAGTTACCTCGGAACTGATTTTGTTGGCGAATATGAAATATTGAATTTGGATTTCCAGTTACCTCTGTGCAACTGTTAGTGAATTTTGATATGGCTTCGTTCATTGTTGTGAACGTTCCAGCTTGCATAATTTTTTTACCTTTCGTTGGAGCTGTTTTAACACACAGCTGATTGTGTAGCATACTTGGTTGCTAACTCTGGTGTTAGTCCGTCAGATATGTAAGCGCCTTCCAACGATTTTGTGAGCCTTTCAATTTCAGCAGTGTATTGGTTTGCCGTTTTACTACGTTGTTCAGGAATTTTGCTGTCAAAACTTCAACTGATTCACCTTTAATTGCTGTTTTTAATTTTTGTTTTATTGCTTCGATTGAGCTTTCGGTGCTTAATAGGTTTCTGGCTGTTCCTTTCAGCTTGGTTTTTATCATCGAAACTGCTATAGCTTCATGGGTATCCTTAATTTGTTCTAGGATATCCAAAGCATCTAAGAAGCTATTCAGATTCTCTGCTTTACCATCGAATTCTGGCAGATCTGACGAAGCAGTCTTTAAAAATTCGACTATTGTTTGTGGCATTTTCCAGTTTCCACACAATAAATCTTAGTATCGTTGAATTTTTGTTGATACACTTATACGATTTTTCCGCCAAGGTCTTCTCTTCCACAAGCTTGTTCAGGATGGTTTCCCATTTCTCCATTGGGGTATATATTTGTCCCTTAGAATTAGACTTTGTCTAGACCATCTGCTCGGCTCATGTATCTTTTCTTTAACAATTTATTGTGAGCTGAGTATAATTTGAGAAACAAATTGAGGAAAGTGCAAATTGCTAATATTATCAACAAGATTTTGATATATTCTAATGCTTCACTATGGTCAGTGACCTGAATGGAATTAATTACGTTTGCATTGGGTTCCTCTACTTTGGATTCTTTACCTCCCATTTCAAAATAATAATTGCTAAAATTTTCTTATATTTATTTATTAATATTAGTCGGTACGTCCCATATATTTAACTTCGTACCTCCACCTTTCTTCAGCTGTGGTTAGTCCGGGTATTAATAAATTTTCTAAGGTGGGTTCTCTAGGCATGTCAATCAGTTTCCACCATTCTTTAAGTGAGACTAATTTCTTTTAATTTCTTTAATGATATTATACCTTTCTTAGAATTCCTATTCTAAATTATCAACAGCGCGGTCGATAGCCTCGTAGTCAAGGTCATTAGGCAATGCACTCTCCATTGAAAAAGCCTACTTTATATGCCCTTGATTTTTCTTATTTCTGTCTGTTTATGCCACCAGCCTAAATATTCGCTACCACCCTAATGCACATTCTTGGCAATTTTATTATTTACCGGTAACGGCCCACCCCTGCCGAGCGCTAACTTCAAAGGGGAAAAACTCGACGAAAGTTAGCTATCGGCAGGTGGTGCGGACCTTTTTCGTTTTTTAAACTTTCTTTTTCTATTTGGAACGTCTAAGAGTCAGCAGCGAGCCACAGGTGAGTAAGATAAAAACCAACCATTTTATACAGTGCGAGTGTCAGTGAATTAAGATTTGCAAATAATTATTCTCATTTGTTTTGTGCGAATAACTATTTAAACTTTGAATTGCCAAGTGCAAATTTTTTATATTTTCACAATCCAGTGCAAATAACTATTGAAACTTTGAATTGCCAAGTGCAAACCTTTTATATTTTCACAATCTAGTGCAAATAACTATTTTAAACCTTGAATTGCCAAGTGCCATTTTTGTATATTTTCACAATTTGCAATTGCAACAATTTTGCAATATATCTGGTTGTTTGCATTACCATTTATTCCGGGCACGAATGTGTCATTAAACATTTTTTATTTCTTTATTTGCGTGCGATCGCGCCCTACGACACGGGTGCCACATTCCCCCCGCAACATTTGGTCCTTACGCGCCGAGAAAATCAAAAATTTGAAGACAACATAGGTGATATACCCCAGAATCAGCGCAGCGGAATAATTGGAAATTATTAGCCAAGCAAGAAAAATTGTTTATAAAAGTGTTAAATTGGAAAAAGTAATCAGCGAAACAAAACCAACTAGCACAACATTTGGCAACTCGCTATCACACAGCACACATACTGCCATAAAATCATCACATTATACAGGCGATTCATCACCTCAAAATCATCACATCAACAGTAGCATACATCATACAGTCCATCATCACATCATACAATCCATTATATCATACAGTCCATTAGCTTCATCACACAACATCACAATCAAATCAATATAATATATCGCATCCATTAGAATCACATCACGTCAGCGCACAACATGAAACAGTCCACTAATCAACATCACATACAGTCTATTAGCATCGGCATCACATCGAAAACACAAGGTACGTGGTTGCTTGGTATTGCACATATTTTTTTAAATTTAATTTACGTGTTTTACGTAAAAGTGCACTGTGTGATAGTTACAAAAAGAGGCAAAGCAAGTAAAATTGCTAGATTTCGTGTTTTTAAGCACACAATCGCCTTTTGACGATCGGGTAATTCCCCCCACCAGTGGTAAGGGTTACTCGACACCGCTCAAGGCAGACAGTCAGTGAATTTTTTTAGTTTTTTTTTCACGTTCATCACTGCACTGTATTGTACCCCTCGTCGTCACAGGCGTTGTCAAAACTTCTAGTCAGGAACCATATTTTCACTTGGTTGATAGCCTTAGCTTGTCTATCACAGAATTCACTTTAGTAATCAGTTTGCGAGCTGAAATATTACCAAAAGCCAAAAAAGTATCACTACGTTGGGTGGCTAGTGGCTTGATCACACAATTTATACTGAGTCTTATATTATATAGCTGTATTTTGTCAAGTTGAATAAAATTATTTCTTTTGTTGGGTAAGATACCCTGGTTGGCTACTCGGCGATACTCATCAACGTTCACATAACACCTTTTTGTATACACATTAAATCCTCGTCAGGATTTCTATTTGTGTTTCACTTTCACTTGTATACACATTAAATCCTCAAGGGGATTTCTATCTGTGGTTCAAATTTCTAGAATTCCACACATTAAATCCACAGGATTTCGATTTGTGACATATCCACATTGGGATTACATCTGCGTTTTTTAAAACCTTTTTTTTTTTAGACACGCTAAGTTATCAAAATATTTCTATCTGTGTCCAACACACCCTTTAGACACATTAAATATTTGCAGACGAATTCTCTTCTCTGCATTGCACATCACTGTAGACACATTAAATCCTCGTCAGGATTTCTATCTGTGTTTGCTGTCACTTTGTACACACTAGAACCTCTCAGGATTTCTATCTGTGCTGCATATCACTATATTTATATCACTATAGACACTAAATCCTCGTCAGGATTTCTATCTGTGTTTATTTCCATATCACTGTATACACATTAAATCCTCGTCAGGATTTCTATCTGTGGCTTACACAATCCTCGTGAGGATCTCTATAAGTGGTTCATATCACTGGCCACATTACATTCACGGCAAAATTTACATTTGATTAAATTTTTTTGCTTATCACTATTCACATAAGATTGCTATCTGTGTTAACACATTGAATCAGACCAGAATTCGTGCGTTCTTAAAGCTTTTACATATACAGCGCAATCACAGCAGGATTGATAGCTGGACTACGTTAAAAAACAAAAAAAAAAAAAACGAAAACACTCTTATAATTTTTTTTTGTGGTTGCATTTACACCAAAGCCACTAAGCCGTTTACCTCCGAGCTCGACACCTTCAAAGAAACAAAATATTCAAATTAATAAAATCAATGGAGACTTATATTAGATTGGCTGATTCCATAGTGGAGTTTGAACAAGACTTCAACTCCACCCCGGCCGAATCCCGGAACAAGCACACCCTTGCACTACTGCAAGAGGAGCTAAGGGCACTATGGAAGAAGACCAAGTCCACATATGAAAGTCTTCTCAGCAATTCTGAACTGTCCAAAGACGAGCTCAGCTCATTAAGAAAGAAGAATAAAAGTTGCTTTGCATGCTACCTGCAATGCATGTCTGCTGTGGCGGCTGAAGCCGAAGCCATCACTCCACAGCCGGCCAAGGATGAAGCAAAGGATGAAGATTCTTCGCGCCGGGGACATAAAATGCGGCTGCCGCCTTGTGACACCGATGTATTTAAAGGCGACTACCTTTCCTGGCCAGCCTTTAGAGATATGTTCACGGCGATATACATCCACAATACTGATCTGAAAGATGTCGAGAAATTACATTATCTAAAACAAAAAACTCAAGGGGAGGCAAAAGAAATAGTGGGCAGGTGCTCATTAACAAACGAGGGTTTTGCAACCGCCTGGAAGAATCTAAGCGACAGGTACGAAAATAAACGTATCCTCGTCAACACACAATTAAAACTTTTATTTAATCTGACGGCAGTCGAGCAGGAGTGTGGAACATCAATTAAAAAATTGCAACGTGAGATCAACAATTGCATTTCTGCGCTACAATGTCATAATATTGACATCACAAATTGGGACGCAATCATAACTTATTTATGCTCCACAAAACTCCCTGAATCTACATTGGCTCTTTGGGAACAGACCGTAGAACGGAAGACAGATATCCCGAAATGGGAGGATATGGACAAATTCCTGTCCAATCGCACCAGATTTCGCCTGACGAAATCAAGGCTACGACTAGCCGCCTCATCAGGATATCCCAAACCAACCACTATGCCGAAGAAATAAGCTCTCTGAGAACTAGGAAACCCATCGCGACCAAAAGCGAGATTCTCTCTCTAGACCCCTTTATCGACGAAGATAATGTCCTTCGGCTGGGGGGTCGTCTCAACGCATCCAGAGACGTTCCCGTCGACGAGCGTCACCCGATAATCCTCCCTTACGCCTGCCGACTCACCCGTCTCCTAGTCCAGTTTGTCCACACCATTTCCATACATGGTGGAAACCAACTAATGCTGCGGCTCTTACGCACGCAGTATTGGATACCTCGGGTCAAAAACATGATCCGATCCATCATCCACAACTGCAAGGCCTGTACGCTATTCCGCAAACGTTCCCCAACGCAACTCATGGGAACCGTCCCTACGGAACGCACTACCTTTAGCAGGGCATTTACCAACACCGGGGTGGATTTCGCAGGACCGTTTGACATCAAGTCTTACAGCGGACGAGGATGCCGCATGTCAAAGGGTTACGTCTGACTATTCGTCTGTTTTGCAACTAAGGCGATCCACTTAGAGGCGACTAGCGACCTCAGCACCGCCGCGTTTCCAGCAGCGTTTAGTCGGTTTGTCGCCAGACGAGGATGCCCGAAAAACCTCTACTCCGACAACGGGACGAACTTTGTCGGTGCGTCGAGGGCTCTCCGCTCGGAGTTCAAGGCATTCCTCGTTGATGCGCGCGACCAAACCCTCTCGAAGTACGCCCACCAAACCCTGACATGGCATTTCATACAAGCCGCTGCTCCTCACATGGGCGGGCTGTGTGAAGCGGGAGTCAAGATTTTCAAAACTCATTTCAAAAAGATCGCATCGGATCATAAATTTACTCTAGAGGAGTTTAGCACCCTCCTGTGCAGGATTGAATCCTGTCTCAACTCCCGACCCCTAAGCCCGTCTTCAAAAGACCCGTCCAACCTTGAGCCACTTACCCCCGGTCACTTCCTAGTCGGGGGCCACCTACTAGCGCCACCCGAGATTGACGTCAGCGAGAATCGCGCTTCGCTCGTCAAGCGATGGGAAAAACTTAAGGCGTTGCATCAAACCTTCTGCAAGCGGTGGAAAACGGAGTATCTCACCGAACTGCAGAAGCGCGTTAAGTGGAAACATCCACAATCGAATCTCAAACAGGGGGACTTAGTCGTCATTAAAGAGGACAATCTGCCCCCCAACGAATGAAGACTAGGTCGGATAGCCAACCTCCATTATGGCCCCGATAACCGAGTTCAAGTCGTCGAACTTGATACGGCAAGGGGACAAACCACCAGACCAATCACGAAATTGGTCCTACTGCCACCCTCCAGTGAGGGTGAGGGAGACTTGTAACTCCCAACCGCTCTAACAAACCCCGTAACCCAGTTCTTGTTCACCCCGAACGAGGGCACCAAATCCCCTAACCCAGCTCTCGTTCACCACGAACGAGGCCAACAGAACCCTACCGCAGATCAGCTATCTGCCACAGAATACCAGTGAATCAATAATCATGATTTTGTCTTAAAACATCTACATACCAATTCTAAATATTCTCGCGGAATTTTGTTCTTACGGATTTTTTATTCCCGCGGAAAAATTCCTCCAATTTTTTTTTTTTCTCCTAGGGAGAAGAAAAATTGGGGAATAGGAATTTCGAATTTTCGAAGTCAGCTGTGTTGTCAATTGAAATTTCATTGCGCATTTCTTATTTTGTTTAAAAAATTGTAAGGTTTATTATTGTTGCTAATTTGTTTGGAATTAAGAAGTAAGGTGTAAACAATGCACATTATTGCATTTCATGTGGTATTCACTGAAATGAATAATGAATTGGTGCCACAGCAATATCAACAGAGGAGCATCGGCGGGATAACACAAATCCGCCGGAGTTGCCTGCTTTCATTCTGCAAAGCAATTTTCTGGCGGCCGCGTCGAGTTGAGTTCGTCTTTCGCCATATGCCAAAATCTCACTAAGCCTTCTTAAAAAATCCTTGCGCAATTTCTGGATGGCTACATCAAATATTCAAAGAGCTCTTCCGTTGCTTATGATATACTTTTCGACTTAAAATAAAGAATATTGTGGTTGTTGTTGCTGTTGTATTAACAGTGAGAATATTGTGGTACAATGTAAATACATATTTTAGCACAAATTTGTACAATTAAGTGTTCTTCCTTAAAAGAACTAGTTTCCTTTAACTATTTTTGATGCATTCCCTTTAATTTAATTAGTGAAAAAACTCCTATGAAATGGCAAAGAAATCTCCCTCTCCCTCACATTCATAATACCTACTTTTCTCCCATAACCGGTTTCCTCTCTTTCGAACATTGTTCAGAATAGGAGGGAAGGGAGAAGTGGAAAAACTCACAAGGAATTTTTATTTAAAATACGAGGAATGGGAGAAGGGAAAAAACTCGCACGGAATTTTCGTTTAGAATTGGGCTGCTAATATTTTATTACCGTAAGGGAATATAGTTTAACATCATACCTTTTAAATCCGTTTGCGTATCAATCTCCGTTATGTTGTGCGCAGGTTCTGCATGTTCCTGTGGTTTGGCTGTAGTAGCATGTGAGGCAGTTGTTTTGTTCAACGTTGTTCCACCTTTTAAATTAACTGATTTGAAATTAAGGTGGTTTTAGCTATCGTCACTACCTACTTACCAGCTAAGGAATTCAGTAACACGCCTGTGATAGTTCATCTCATCGTGACAACAAATATTTACAGATTTACCACATCTCTTCATTTGGTACGTCAGTAAACGCAATATGTCCTCAGCTTTGAAATTGTTTAACCCTAAGAGTAATTGAATTCAATTGCTTAAATTCATTGCGATCTATTTGCATTTTCCCTTAAGTTGATTCTTCTCCACCAACTCACGTCAGTCTCATTTTCCGCTTCTGTCAGGTCTTCATCTTCCCTAGCTTGCCATGCGTAGCTGTGAAGATGGTCCAAGGCTTCTTGACAAGTTTCAGGTCTAATAAATGTAATATTTGTTATAGAATCTAAACATTCATTACCGTGCGCAATTGTGCCGTTGAATACTTCAGCGAACCATGCTTTCCCAATATGCGGTGGAGGATTTCTCGTCCAAATCGCGCACAATGTCACTTAATGTAGCACGTTCGATTGTCCCTTCCAAGGTTTTCGTTTTAATTGCTAGCATATTCGATTGCGCAGCCACATCGGCTGTGGATTTGCGTGCACATGTCCACCTCTACCCAATACATAAATACATAGAATTTAACTTATAAATTTTTAATTACTGAAGGCTTTGCTTCAGCGGCATTCGGCACTGGTGGACATAGCTCTCGACAAACTTCATATTTATCAAAATCACGTAAATTAGACTTATATGTAGCATCGGCATTAGCAAATAAGACCCTCATTACTTTTCGCAACCTTTGCTGCGTTTTAGGTAAAAGCTTCGTATCTTCAGCACCCACCAATTCCCTGGCGATTAGTGACTGCTGCAGCCGTCGTACAAGCTCAGTGGAGAATAAGTCATTACCCTACCGGAAATGCACTTTAGCAAACGGCTTGACATGCTTGTGGCAATATACTAACACCGGCTCGATTTCATCGGGTGGATATTCCAGCCACTTCAGGAATATATAATCAGAATCAAAAGATATTTGTACTGTACTTAGAGCAGGTATTCCGAAAACCAATCCTAAATGATATGGACGGACACGTTGAATACTTGGTATGTAATGTATTATATTTGGTTTTAAACTGTATTCCGCACCATTTTTAGTTTGCACACTCAATTTCAACGGATGCATATAGGAAGGTACAAACCACGGTATATTTTCTTGCAGAATGATAGGCAATGTCGAATACTGGGTATTTGTAATTTGTGTTACTATTTGACCTCGTTCCTGTCCATGCCCAAGTATGTAACGATGCGCATAAAGTGGACGAGGTTGTGCTAATAATACTGTTGACTTGATTTGCTCTCGGCTTATCCAAGCGATATTAAATAGTCCATCAGTATCAACTAAATTTTGTATATCGTATACGTTGTGAATTGATTTACTACCACCACGCAAAGAGGAATATTATATGCTGGTGCTGGTGTTAAATCCTAAGGTTGATCATCGAGATGATCCAAACTGCAATACCCATTCAAACCTTGTCCAAACAGACGTCGTAGCGAAAAATCACCATTTGAGCCAAGTCGTTTTCGACCATAGACTAAATTTGCCGTTTCAGTAAACTCTAAAATGCAATCGCTATTATAACTTTTACACATTGTACGCATTTTTATACCCAACGAGTGGTAATTTGTATTGTGAACATAGCCTGAATTCAGTAAGGACGCGAATCCTAGTTTGCTATTGCATGGCAACATTTTTTTTCCATGGTGTTAAATTTTCTGTGCAAACGATTTCTCGAGGCAAGCTGGCATAACGTTATAAATTGTGGTATTTTTTCTTTACTACCAGTTACAAATTGTGGGCGAAACTAAATTTGGGCTCCACACTATTTGTTTTGTCAATAAAATTTAAGGAGGCGCATAGTAGTCCGGAGAAGGTGCTTGCAAGTTTCATCCACTGATCATCGACTATGGTTGATGGCAGTTTTTTCCCGCAAACCATGCTCTTACCGCTGCGCCCGGTGCTGAGTCCACTATTGGATATCCTAAAGTTTCATATCGCCAAAGTACGTGAGTCAAGCCGATATGTAACTCTTTAACCTCGCATAAGAGCAAGGTTTCTGCAATGGGACGTGCTATGATTTGTGTGTAATGAAAATTATCTTTATCGCCATAATGCCAATGGGTTGTAAACGGAAAATACATATTAACATGTCCATTTGGCAGGGGCAGAATACAAAGTTCTTCATGAACTTGCACAGCTTCAATAGACCAGATCAAAAGGATGATCAGATGAATATTTTCGAATATTCGTAGCCTTCAAAATCGTCCTTAGAAGTTGACACAGACGAATTAATGCCAATAAAACAAATCCGTATCAGAAAACGGAAGCTGTTCCGCTTAATACGCTTTAAGAAGCTATTACCAGCTAATGTCTAGAGGTGAGGTTGTGCTGATAATACTGTACGCTTAATCCAAATTTATGCCGAACACCTTCTCCAATCCGGCGATCCCAATGGTAACAATCTGAAACGAAAAGAAAAAATATTATATTAGTCGAGCTACCCAGCAACTTGGAAAAAATCCACGTTTCTTGGAAATTCATTCTAAAATGTGTGTATCATAGTGTACAAGTACAAGTGTGTTGACTTATCTGTCAAGCATTCTGACAGGCACTCGCTGGATTCGGAATGACAGCGAATTCAAAATGGATACCATTACCGAGTGCGCCGAATGATTGAAAAATTGAAAAAGTCGATACGATTGGTAGTCAAAAATGTTGTCGTTGAGACCAAAAATGCGACTCAAGACCTGAGATTTCCATCAGGTGAGCGAGGCTGTTTGTAGTTTTGACGTTTATCGCTTAGTGAACACACTTGTATAGGTACACTATGGTATGTATACTCACTGCCATGAATGAATGACATTGTGAATGAACAAAACAAGGTTGCCACTCGATGAAATTTTCTTTTGTCTTTTCTTACGCCGTAAACGCATTGCGCGCGATCCAAAGAGTATCACAACTCGGATCCGCGGGATCCAACAAACTCGAGTGTTAGTAACCGAACAAAAATCAACTAACGAAAACCCTGAAGATACAGCCTGGTTTCACTGAAAACACACGCGCCAGGTTGTATTTCGATAGTTTTTTGTGACATTCGGCCGTCCTTTTTTCTTCTTTCTTTTTTTTTGAGAAAAGTTTGTAGTTTGCATAAAAACACAATCAAAATCAGCCTGCTTGGAAAAAAAAGGGGGTGAACCACTCGAGACCGAAATAATTTTCGCGGTTTATCTGTGCAAAATTAAAATGTAAAACATTAACAAAAACATGGCACACTCCATGGTGGTCTCGCTTTCATGACAGAAATTGTTTTTTTGTGTATTGAAGTTCCGACAAACTTTCGTCAGTCCCTTTTAGCTTGAAATCCCAGCAGGAATCAAGTAGTGTCATCTATGCTTTCGATACTACAAACAAGGGAGAAATTAAACCTTTTAGAACAAACTATAAATTTAATGTCGCGTTAGGACTCAGTCGCGAGCTGTCCCTAAATATTATCACGACATGACCATTATGTATCATTACACTGCAATGGGCAGCACCGCACAGCTGTCTCATTCCAACGATTGGAAGAATGAACAACTGACAGCTCTACAAATTGCCACACTCGTTAGTGTAGGCTATTCCCGCAGAGTTGTGTTGAAATCAACAAACACACCACAATTTGTGATTCTCACACAACATGGCCCAAATCAACACAAAGAATGTTCCCAGACAGCGAGTAAAGGCCTCTTTACATCTGTCGCACATTTTATATGCACGACGTCATTTGACTAGTCATTTTACAGTCATTCATAGGTTATGCTCATAGTCACATTTGCATGGGCATGGGTAAGTTTTGTGACCAAATTTTTGTAGGGCAATTACAAGGAGCCGTGACAACACAGGGGTTTACCGTGAGATACCGTCTATTATCGCGTATCGCCTGCCTGAGGCAACCACCAAAAAATATAGTTTGCCCTAAGTCAAAACTATTTTCAAAACGAAAGATACCTTCAAGCGTATCTCGATAAAATTATATTTAATATAACAGTGGTTTCAACCACTACAAATACATCATTACATCGACAGAATAACTTAATCAGATTATTCATCCCACATAAACCCTTAACACGAGTACGCCAACCACAAGCTCGACCAATTAAGCGTCTACTCTCCGCCCCTACGCCACCCAACCCCCCTTAAAATGCAAACCAAATAATAACAAGTTCCCGTTCCAGAATGACGGGTTTCTCGGTCAAACGCAACAAGACGGAGCAACGCGTTGACTCCTTCACCGTCTCCTGCCGGTTGTGCCAGAAGAACCACGTCATACGACTATGCCCGCTGTACAGGGGAATGTCGGCAGAAGAACGCCTCCGGGCCGTCCTTATACACCGGCACTGCCCCAATTGCCTATCGCCGTTCCATCGGTTAGAGATATGCCCTAGCAACGTCCGTTGCCACCGCTGCCGTGAACCACACCACACCACGCTTCACATGGAGGACGAGCAAGCACGGCTACGCCCAATCCCTTGCGAAGAGAGCGACGAGGTGCTATCGATCAACATCACCGAGGACACACGATCATGGCCCCAACAGGTAGCAGAGGAGGAGAAGGAGATGGAAGAGTTCACGAGAAGTGCAGCCGCGTTAGCCATCGCCCCAACGGCTAGTGGAGAAGCACGATCCTTCCGACCGCTGCTTCAGCATGAGAAGCAGAAAAATAATCAGCGACACATGGAACACGGGGATGGCGCGGAGACGCGTCCTTTCCGCCCATCGCACCGCAATGCCAGTGGGCGCCGGGGCGGCGCGGAGCCGCGTCCGTTCCGCTCGACCCGACTCTCTACTGGCAGAGCGGCCCCGTATCAACCATGCAAGAAGGGTACCACCTCCACTATCGTTCCACATCAGGCGCACCCCGCCGGCTTCAGGACAGGGCGCTTACGGGAAACCCACGACGCGATGACGATCACCCGAGTATTTATTGCTATTGCTCCTACAGCGATCATACGAATAGAGGCAGGGGGGCGCCTCCATCTGGTGCGCGCACTCATTGATCCCTGCGCGCCGACGTCCGTGATAGACGCGCACCTGGCCAACGACCTCCAACTCGAACGGCTTAATACGGCCAGAACTACGAAGTGCACACTAGTGTTGCGCGGGAAATACGGGGTAACGAATCGAGTCACGACTCAGGCAACGGTGGTAGCACGGCATACGCGTCTCAACCCAACCGCGACGATTGACTCCTCGGTCGCCGCACCCTTCCAGTTTATGAGACTCGCAGACCCGACGTTCTATCGATCTGCGCCGGTTCTCTTAACACTCGGGGCCGACGTGTACGCCACCATTATGGTTAGTGGCACAGCCCCAGCAACGGTCAATGGGCTCCTCACGCAGCCGACGATCTTCGGACTGGTCGTTTCAGGAGCGTTCCAGCCATAACGGTCTGGCAGCGTTCTTACGCGTCTACAGCGACATCCAGTCTTTATATAATACATAATACAAATTACATCCAATTAACCAGGTGCATCAAAACCAAGCAACCCCACGTACATGCATACTAACTTTTCCCTTTTTTATTCACAGCTCCGCTGTGGCTGCATTAATGGTGACCGGGAGTTCACAGGAGACCACATTGGAATTTTAATTTATTTTAATTTATTTCATTTATTTAAGTTATCACGCCTCGGGACGGTTGCTGGCGTACTCATCCGTTTTTTTTGCTCTTTCGAGTTGCTCGCCGCAAGGGGGCCGGCATGTTTAGGCCACCAGCCTAAATATTCGCTACCACCCTAATGCACATTCTTGGCAATTTTATTATTTACCGGTAACGGCCCACCCCTGCCGAGCGCTAACTTCAAAGGGGAAAAACTCGACGAAAGTTAGCTATCGGCAGGTGGTGCGGACCTTTTTCGTTTTTTAAACTTTCTTTTTCTATTTGGAACGTCTAAGAGTCAGCAGCGAACCCCAGGTGAGTAAGATAAAAACCAACCATTTTATACAGTGCGAGTGTCAGTGAATTAAGATTTGCAAATAATTATTCTCATTTGTTTTGTGCGAATAACTATTTAAACTTTGAATTGCCAAGTGCAAATTTTTTATATTTTCACAATCCAGTGCAAATAACTATTGAAACTTTGAATTGCCAAGTGCAAACCTTTTATATTTTCACAATCTAGTGCAAATAACTATTTTAAACCTTGAATTGCCAAGTGCCATTTTTGTATATTTTCACAATTTGCAATTGCAACAATTTTGCAATATATCTGGTTGTTTGCATTACCATTTATTCCGGGCACGAATGTGTCATTAAACATTTTATAATAGTGAATCTCCACTTGGTGTGTAAAATAATTCCTCTATTTATAATAGACATAGCAAAAAATTTATATTGTTGATGAACTGAATAAATATTGTTAGTTACTCGGTATTAATTCTTCTCCTTTTTTATTTCTTTATTTGCGTGCGATCGCGCCCTACGACACGGGTGCCACATTCCCCCCCGCAACACTGTCTTTAAACGAATTTTTTCCTCTGTGTTTGTGGATAAATTAATTTTTTGGTACAAAATTGCTACCGCTTTTCTAAGGTTGAATTTTTTTACTTCCTCTCTTTCTTTTGATTTTATCTGGTTTTGGAATCTTTGGTTTTTCTATTTTATGTTGCTGATTTCTACTTACTTCTGTATTCTTCTTTGGTAATTGCCTTAGGCCTTGTTTATTTTTTTCTAATGTTTCTACTGCTTTTTCTGATACTTTTTCTAGCTTGTTTTCTTCTTCCTCAATTCATTGGGTGCAACGCAAAAATACTGCGTCAAATCCTTCCTGACTACTTATATCGTTCATTTTAAAATTTGGGTGGAAACAAAAATTATTAATTCTATTGGCAAAAATCTACTTTTGGCCCATAACTGGCAGCCGTTAGGTTGCCAAATGCTTCTAAAAATACTTCTTTCTAGTTTGCAGGATTCCTTGTTTATTCCACTTCGGTATGCGTCGGTGGTGACCTTTTTGGTGGTGGTAGTGCAACACATTTCAATGGAAGGTATACCAATTGCGTGGACAAATGTGGCAGATGCAAACGGTTATCATCCAGCTGGTGATCATAAACCCAAGTTACCGGAACAAGTGTTATTTAATTTGTTAATAAATTCTGCCAATAACGCCAGAAAAGAGCTTAATCCCGTATTTAGTTTTATGCTTTCTTCCCCGTGTTTGCAGCTGTAAGGGAGGATGCCAATAATGAGGCAGGATGCCAATTATGAGGCAGGATGTTAATAATGAAGCAGGATGCCAATAATAAGGCAGGATGTCAATAATGAGGCAGAATGCCAATAATGAGGCAGGATGCCAATAATGATGCAGTTTCGGCAATCGGATGCCATATTAGGCAGGATCGCCATGTAATAATTGAAATAATTGATTTTGGTGTAGTGCCAATTTAGCGGCACCAGACGGAATTGAGTTCTTTATTAAAAAGCTGTTTCTTTTATACAAAATTTCTATAAGCTAAAATACCTACTTACACTAATACTTACAAACTAAGTGTATTATATACATATACCTTCGGTTCCCTGGGAACTGCATTCTAAGCATAAATAAAATTAGCTGTGGACTCTGCAACGCAAGCATAAGTAAATCATTTTAATAATATGTATACAGGTAAAGGCTTGTGGCGAGCAAGCTTTAAACATTAACATATCAAGGTTCAAGTTACCAGACGGTGCACGGCGTAGTTACCGTGGCGTGTAAAAAGTATATGTTTCTACAAATGAATGAATGTGTTAATGAATCTCAGGCCGTACCAAAGCGAGCCAAAATATATGTATGTACAAATGTATTAATATGTATGTAAGGGTCAATGCATTTTAAGAGATTCCAAAACGGGTCGAAATATATGTTTGTACAAATGAATGAATAACTTAATGAGTGAATGTTACAATACAGGCTACCAACGCTTAGCATTACGGGAGCCCGGAAAACAACCCTGACGTCTGCACTGTATGTCATTCTGCACATTCCACCTGTAGACCTAGTAGCAAAGAACATAGCGTTAACAAGTGCAACGAGACTCAGTGGCTCCGGACAGCTTGCGCTTTGACCATACGGCCATAGTAGTATGACGTCATGAATTACAGGATGAACATACTACCCGATTCCCTATCTGCGCTTCGAGGGGCTCTTAAAGCCAAAATAGAGGTGAGTAGTTGGCGCAAGGGTGCTCAAATGACGTACGAGGCAATACATGTGTACACAGATGGATCCAAAGTTGTAGCAGGAGTAGGGTCTGCGGTATACTTTGCTGATCCGAAAAGAAACAGATCCTACAAGCTTCAAGACCACTGCAGTGTTTTCCAAGCAAAAATTAAGGCAATAATCTCGCATAGCAAGACATATAAAAGTGTGTTAGAGTGTAAGCAATCCCTTGAAAGAATCGGGACGGGGAAAAGCATACATCTATACTTGGTCCCAGGGCATATTGGAATAGATGGGAATGAAAAAGCGGATGAACTAGCTAAAAAGGGCGCATCCCTTGAAGCTCGCTCCGTAGATGTCCCAATTAGACTGGGCGAGATTAAGCGAAGGCGAGAGGTGCACATGATCGACCAAGTGGGAAAAGCGTGGGTCCAAGCACGAGTCTGTAAAGTGTCGAAGATTATGTGTAGGTCTTACAACCTTAGACTAACAAAAATAGTATATTATATAATTCTACCATCATTAAAAAGAGAGGATTGTTGACTCATGGCGGGTATTTTGACTGGGCTTTGCCTTCTGGCGTCACATTCCTTTAAATTAGGCTTGATCAGTGATAACAGATGTAGGAAGTGCGGGTTGGAGGAGGAAACGATCGAGTACGTTTTGTGGTCGTGCTCTGCGCTTGGCAGGCTATGACTTTAGCTATTAGGAGTGATATAGCTGTCAGATCCAATAGCAGCAAGTGACATAGGTTCTAGAAATTTTCTAGCATTGATTAAGAGGACGGAGTTATTTTATAACATAGGTGCTGGTTTTTGTAATGGGTTTTCAGTTTGGTCGTAAAATAAATTTCTGATAACACTACGGGCTCTTTTAGTCTAAGTGAGGTCCTCATGGACCGGCCAGTTCAACCTAACCTAACCTTGCCATAAAATAATTTTACTTATGCCGCTTTTTTGTTTTGAAATCTTCTTTACATTACAATTTTACGAAAATTATATTTTAATGTTGAAGTATATCATTTCTATGTATAACCAAATTTAATTTACTACATTTTTATTCCATTTTTTTTTTGGTAGAAGAGTTTGGACTATAATGCTTTTAGGCTTTGAAATCGTTCTTACCGTAAAATTTTATTATAATGTTATTTTAATAATAAATTATAACATTTCCATGTATAACCAATTTTCATAGAATAAAAGCAGTAATATTTATATTATACTGCTTTCTTGGTTTGGAAATTTGATTTACTGCTTTTTTGGTTGGCAAATTTAAAGTGTTCCAGGTATAAAACACATTTTAAATTTTGGTTTATCTTTAGTCCCAGTTCGGCCGACGAGTAACCGGGGTGACTTTTTTACATTCTCCCCTCAAAAAAAAAAAAAAAAAAACATATTTTTAAACTCATTTTCCGTGAGATCTTAACTTTATGAATTTTACGTCGAAAAAATGCAAAAAAAAGGTTCAATATTTTTAGTCATTTACACTGTTTTACAATGTATTTGGCCGACGAGCCCATTAATTATTTAATAAAAAACATATCTTTAATAAATTTTTTAAACAAATTTTCCATGACATCTTAACTTAATGAATTGTAAGTCGAAAAAATACAAAATAAGGTTTTATAATTTTAGTCATAGACAACTGTAACGGGTTGAACACTTTTTTTTGTTTCTGACAGTCACCGGGGTGGTAGCGTTGGCCAAAAGTGTAAAAATCGTCAGCCAAACTAGGGTTAAACTTGAACTCTTAATGGTATAAATTTAAGTTAATGAATAAAATGGTTTCGAAAAAATATATTGGCATCAAATTTTTCAAAAGGCAGTAAGTGAACTTTACTGCCTTTTGCTATAGACAACAGTATAATTAAAGCACTAAGAAAATTCAAAAAACGACTCCCTTCTTTTTACAATATCAAATGAAATGTTTGAGTTTACACAATACACAAAATCTCTTATACATTTCTTTATGCAAACCAATAGTTGAAATGCTAAAAAAATGTTTATGATCTATTCAATTATATGATAAAAATTGTTTACTCTTTATTTCAAGATGGAGCCTTTGATGATTGATTGCCTATCGTTCTGTCATGCCCGCCTTTGTGAAGTAATACATTGTTCTTCAAATCTTTCATGTTTAAATGATCCCATAATAAAACGCTTATCAGCTATGTTTACGAATTTGGAATTGGAAATGGTACGTGATAAAAAAGAACGTCTTACACCACGTCTATGGATAAAGCTAATTCAAAGCCTTTGCGATCCAGAGCCGGAGGCGTTACGGGGTCATTTCTATAGCTTAGCCGGCTTGTTTAGATGCTCAAAGTGAGAGTTTTTGTAATACGAGTAACTGGTTGATATGCATAATAAATTATTGAATATGTATGTAGGTGTGGAGAATATCTTACAAATACTATTAAATCATACATTGCATGTCAACCGTATAATTACCGTCTTTCCCGATGGGGGCAACTTAGCAGCAGTCACGTGCGTGATAGTTTATGGGATATGAACAATTTTATTGTACAGATATTTAAAGAGCATCGGTCATGGCGCCGCGTTTATTGGAAACTTTGGGGTCATTGTCATTTTCTTTACTGTTGCATATGTGAAATGCATTTCCCTGTGTATAAGGTAAGGAATTCCTGATAAATAACTTTATATCAAACATTTATTTTCAGATGGCATGGTGTCGATTTCACCCGATGAGTCCAAACTACTTGGAATCTACAAAGGAAGACTTTATATCCGGCCCAATAGGTCGGTATCCTTGCTGTGGACGGAAGGCGTTTCGTTTTGAAACATTCCCTGAAACGAATGTAACTACCTTAAAATGTCTGGTCTCGTGTAGTTTCGTGTTATTAATAATACAATGACATTTAAATATGTGCAAAGCATTACTTCACAATATTAAATTTCGAAAAAATTATTTTAAAGTTTTAAATACATATGTTATTGTTTGGACATAAGTACCCTCATCACGCTGCAATGTCTTAAAAATGTTGTGAAAACGGTTTTTTAGGGTAACCTTTATGTGCCTTAAAATCATTCAACCACGGAAAATCCAAAAGCGCTATATAGAGTTCAACATATTGAGGCATAGTAATAGTCCTGAGTTAGACAACACTTTACTTGGTGTGGCATTAAAAAGAGAGAATACACTTCGTTTCTTGGTATATCATAAGGCGTTTTCTTTTCTGAAAAATATGTTAGCCTCATGTTGCACTCTTTAATTCTAACTTTTGAACTAGATCGCCTGGCGCTTGGCAAAATAGCTCTATTTGTAGGTAACGGTACCACCATTGCGGAAACATACAAGGTGGCAGTACGGTGCCTCATATACAAACATAAAAAAAAATTCCATGTAATTTGTATTCGTAGATCGTGGACTAATATCAAAATCGTACTGCGCCGGAAGTTAAAGTATCAAATAATATTAAGCGTAATAATCAGCTAAGTTTCGGCAGTCACCTGTTCCTGGTTCCACCTTTTCTTATTCAGTGAATAACAGAAAGGAAAACGCAATCTAACAACAAAGCTGAAAAGAACCATTGGGGCGACATTATTTCCAGAAGAAAAAAACGCCAATAGACAGGATAGGATAGTGAGGATAATCTATAGCACTAGAGTTGCAAACATCCTTGCAGCTACGACTTTGTCACAGCTACTGAAAGATTACAATAAATTCCAGCGACAGCTTGGAAGGAATAAGAGTGACTGACTAACTGAGACAGCATTTGCTTACCGTTCCCGATCACGCTTACCAATAATAGCAATAAAGTACTCAAACTTATGCCTGGTTTTTCTGTGCGAGTTTAAACTCCCGTTATAGTTGACTAGAGTTTAACCTTGCCACTTTGTTCGATAACATAAAATTTTGCTGCTCATCTCAGCTTAAGCGGCCGAGTTGACTAGAGTTTAACCTTGCCACTTTGTTCGATAACATAAAATTTTGCTGCTCATCTCAGCTTAAGCGGCCGAAGTGGCAAGGTTAAACTCTAGTCAACTTTAACTGGAGTTTAAACTCGCACTGAAAAGCCCGGCCTTAAACTGCGATTGAATATCACTAGATGTGCCAGAAAATTATGAAGAGGCAGATATGCAAAAGCCCTCGCTAACAGTGGATATCCACTGTTAAATAGATTGCTACAAGCCATAAAAGCCAAAGTCGTGCTTCATGAGTGTTTTGGGACCGTTTTGAATGTTCAAATCATTATCAGAAACCTGACCTCGACATTTTATTGGAAGACGCAATTAAATATGTTTTATTTTATTGATATTCAAAGTAAAGCTATGAAAAAGAAACTAAATTGCCAAGACAAATATTGTACATACATAACAGCTTAAGTTTTATAAATATTCGACAAACTCAAACAGATGGTTGCAAAAAAGTCAAAATGCCTATTTCGTTTTATATCTTAAAATAAAATGATATTATTGTGAACATCTAGAAGTGAACTAAAACACAAGTTATTTCGTTATATCTAGCAACGGTATTTCAAGCTAATCTCAATTCCACTGACGTAACAATAGGGTGGCAGGGCCCCGGGCCAAGAGGTCGCAAGCACAAAAATATTTTGTTACATTGTACCTGAGTATTTTATTTTATTTGAAAAGTATATTTTTATAAGTTCTGCTTCAAATCCAAAGTGAGACAACTAAAGACCATAATATAATTTCAAGTTAATCGTTAAGCATTTCAACCAAACTACAAAAAGATGTTGTTTCATTTTTAGAGATGTACACGTTACACGTGAGAGAGGTTATTGATATGAAAAAAATTTTTTTTTTAAATAATTCGACAAAGTTTTTGGTCATAGTATCAAAAGATGGAATATTTTATCAAGTTTTATATCTAATAAAGAAGGTGAGTCTTCAACTTCAATAACATTAAACACATTAAACCCTACCAGATGGGCAGGACGTTATGATGCCGTTTTTCCTTTAAAAGTTCGGTTTGTTGAAGTCCAAAGTGCGCTACCGAATACATTTTGTTAAATTGCAAATCAAGTGAAAGATATAAAGTTGTTTCACTCGAAAATAAGATCGAAAACTACAAATTTGTTATGTGATTGGTTTTCCTTTGCAAGATCCTACTTAATATCGATTCACCCTCTAAAGCACTTCAGTCTAAAGCCATCGATATTTCAAATACCTTAAAACGTTTGAAAATTTGGTATTGGAAAGGTATCGACATGAATTTGAAAATTTAAAAATGGTAGCGAATAGTGGAGCAGAAAAATGGGCCATCACCCCTGAATTTCCTAAAACTCGCCAGAGGATGGTAAAACGGTATTTTGATGAGCTTTGTAAGCATGAGCGTCTCCAAGATCCGGACAGTTTGTTCAAAGTGAACATTTTTATAAAGTATTGGACATCCTTTTGGACGCGATGCCACGTTTCATTCCAATGAATGAAATTGTTTCAAAATTCAGTGCTTTGCAGCCTTCCACTGTTAAAGTTTTAAATGACACCGATCTACTAAAAAAAGTGTTTGTTGATTGTATATCAGAGCTGTCGAAGAATGAAATCATTTGGTTTTTGAAATTAGAGCTTTTCTACAATCAGTACTTCACATTTTTTTTCTTCATACGAGAATTATGCTTTAATTTTTTTAATTCTGCAGTCATGCTCAGAAATACGGATTTCATTCAGCACCGCATGCAATTGAAAAGAATGCTAATCAAACTGCAGAAATAAATTTACTGATAGCACTCAGGTGATTTCACATTTTTGGTGTATGAAGTCATGCATTCAGCACCAATCAATTCCTAAGAAATCCTCAAATATTCCCTAAAATTGTACGAACAAATTTAAGTTCCTTTTTATGAAAGTTGGCATTTATTAAATTTTAAATTATTTAAACAAAATATTTATGATATTATTCAGGAAACGAATAGTTGAGATAACTTGCTCAATAGCTTTGAACATGACAATTTGAAAAAGCGCTATGTAAAACACAAAAAAAGTATATTTTCGGCGGGTTAAACATTCCTGTCTTTCATACTAACTTCTTCTTTCCTAATAAACAATGGAACAAAATATCTGAAAGGAAGAAAATGTTAATTCTAATTTGATTATCTGTCTTTTACATCATTTGAGAAAAATCTTGTTCACAAAGTTGACTCAAACAAATTTTTGCCGATCCATTGTAGACCACTTTGCATACACATGTATGTATATAAATTGTAGGGTGGATTGATTTGTATGGACGAAAGCCGTCGATTTAGGATTTGGGCTCAGGAAAAAAAGTTCCACTACGCATACCCAAAAAAATAATTTCCGAGCCTGCGAAATTTGATTTTTTGACTTTTTTTCGACTTTGATTTTTAAGTTTTTTTCATGACCTATTAAATTTTCACATGTATACCCTGTCCGACCCAAAAATGCCCCCTAAAAACGTTGTAGATAACAGTTTTTTGAAAAAAAAAAAACATTTTTGGGTCGGACAGGGTATACATGAAAATTTTACAATCAAATGAAAATTTGATTCATGAAAAAAACCTTAAAAATCAAAGTCGAAAAAAGTCAAATAAAATGAAATTTCGCAGGCTCGAAAATTATTTTTTTGGGTATGCGTAGTGGAATTTTTTTTCCTGAGCCCAAATCCTATCGAAAAATCGATGGCGCTATATCGGTTAATAAATCGGCCCAGTCTAATATACAACCCTATCGTCAATTGCAATAGCAGAATACGAGAAAGTCACATTGGCGGTCGAATGCTAAAATACCTCCAATAATGTTGGGAGAAATGTCAAAATTCGATATCGAAATTTTCTTGAAGGAGATACTTATTTGCAAAAAACAATCGAAAATTTTCGTATTGTTCTTGCAATTTTTAAGATTTTTTTGTACACGCCAGGGACCAAACCAGTTATGAATTTTATAATAAAATACTAAAAAAACATTTTTTTATTATAAATATGTTGTTTCTCTAGGTCAAATTTGAGCTAAAACTTGGGAATATCAGTTAAAACGTTCTACATTTGCCGTCCGTTTTGACTATAAAGTGACAGTTAAATTGGCAAATAAGTGAAAACTGCTATCGACCACGGTATAGTAAATATGATATTCAAATCTAATTTTCGTTACAAAAGCCATTAAATCTATCATATTTACAACACTACTACAGTATTTCTTCGTAATTTAATTACCCGCGTACTTCACTTATTGCGTGTTAAAATCAAATGGATTGACTATTTCTCCGCTTGTGCTGCTTTCCTACTCTCAGTTGCCTGTATGCCTATTTCTCCTAGGGTTTAGAACACTTTTTGCGTTGGCTTTATTATAAAAAATTGAAATTTGGTAAATTTAGGAAAATGGGCATGGAACCGGCCATATTTAGAAGAAAAAATGTGAAATTTTAGGAAGCTGTACATCGAAAGCCGTTGAAGGTATTATGTTGAAATATTGCATGGTGGTTGTCCTTGTAAAATTAAAAAAAATATAATTATTACAAAAAATTATTGTTCTGGCCTTGAGCTCGTTTCGAAACTTGAATACTTTATCAATAGGCCGATAAAACAAAAACAATTGCTTTGCAGATAACTAAACAATATTTACCTTTACAATGGTCGACTTCCAATTGCACCCCCAGCCAGCGTTTTTTGAAAATTTTGATCTCAAAAAATATTTAAATATACCCCAAGATGATTAAAGACGTTCAAATTTAAAGCATTTTCTGTTCGAAAATTAATGTATCGTCGGGAGAGAATGTACCTAAAATGTGGTTATTCTTGAATAATCATTTATTATTCCTGTTTCGAAACGCTTTTTATTCACATTTGATATCATTGTAAAATTGAGATTTAATTGTTTTAGAGTAATATTTGACTGTTTTTCACAGTCATTTTCTGATCATATTCGTGAACATATTTAATCGTTTTGGTTGAGATTTTTGAATCATTTTTGAATGCGATTGTGATGCATTTATTCTTCATATCTCATTCAAAATAAGATACTACATAGTAATCTTATTTCATCAGGGGAAGAAAGCATGCGGAAGTGAGCTATTTGAACCACAGGTCACTCACAAACAAACTTGACCGATGTACACCTGCGACTACAACGTCCAACATCAGCTATGATCGTCAATATCTTAAAATACGATACGGTACAGGATGTTGAAGACATATCCAGGTACATATGTCAAGAGAGTTTTACTTACCTGGGGTTCAAATAGCTCACAACCTTTGTATTGTCCAACTACAGTGGAGTCTGGATATAGTGAACTAATTTCTGCAAGGCCTGTTCACAGTATTCAGGTTGTTCACTATATTAATTTTGACATCGTTTTCCACCTGGTCCTTCCAACGGAGTGGGGGCCGCCCTCTACCTCTGCTTCCATAGGCGGGTTCCGACAGATTATTTGTATAAAATAATATTTTGAAAAATACATACATATTATTGAAAGAATTTACGAATAGATGTTTGCTTTTTGTGTTCGGAAATTGACTTTTGAACCGTAGACTTTTCAGTACTAGCATGCCAACATAGTCAGTGGTGTTAGTTTCAGCCCATGCGATAGCTATATCGAAGATTTTAATGGCTTCAGTAGCTTTTAGTCAATATCTGATCTGTCCTTCGCCTTGGCTGTCATCACCAGATTCTTCAGTATCCATAAGAGTCTTCCGCTTAGATGCTCCGACTGGCTGGTGGGATATAATACTATGAGCATTTTTTTTATTCCCGAAACTGTTGATTTGGCCACACCATACATCTTTGCTAAAGATAAAACACTAGCACCTTTCTCGATTTTTTGAGCAATTTTAAGTTTTTGCTTTAATGGAAGGAATTTCCTCGCAGGCATGATAACACTTAATTTATTAGCACATAAACACTTTTAAAAACACATAAAATAGTGCACATTCACTGAGAAGCGTTTTGCACCCGACAAGAGACAAATAAAGACTGGCACCAAATACCTACATAGCAGCAGCATTTCCAGTAAAAAACATAAAATGAGTAATTTTGGAGAATACCCGACTTTATTTCTTTTTAAGTTTTTTTTAACAGTTTATGCTTGCTGTTGCGTTTAGAACTTTGCTCACTATTTCGAGTTTTCGATAGTTCACTCTTTAGAGTACTCAATGTAAATTTTAGGCGGTCACTATATCGAGGTGTTCATTATACCGGGGGTTCATATCCCCAGACCACTGTATTATGTATTTTCTAGGAAGCCGAAAGTGGAGAAATGGTTGGGGAAATCTTCGATCGCGCAGCATTTGCATTATATTGCCTTGAAGAATATCTTAACCCACTCAGCATTTAGGTGATTAACTTTTAAATTTCCCTACATATCAATACAATTTGATTATTCTTTCTGACTAAATAATGAGTTATCATACAATTGAACAAAAGAAATAATCAAATATGAATACTTTTGATGATCAAATTTGAAAATCATTTTTCGAAAACTTTTTGGAATCATTTTTGAAGTCATTTGGTGATTAAATATTAATATTTCATATAAATCAACAACAAGAATAATCAAATATGCTTACCTTTGATGAGCAAAAACTGAATATAGTTTTACAATCACATTCTGGAACCATATTTGAATTAAATGTGTTCACTTTAGGTGATCAAAAATTTATAATCATTTTTAATTCAGCTTTCCGAATCTTTTATGAATATATTTGTTAACGGAATAATGAATTTTATACTTGTTAAAATTTTACTTTTCATTAAAAATCTTATTTTTTTCACATACACATATTTTTCAATAATGAAGCTAAAAAAATATAAAAAAATTTTATTATTTATACAAAAGATATTGCTCAAGACAGAAAATAATGTAAAGCTGCTCATGACCGAAGATTTTGCCAACCATTTCTCCACCTTCGTCTTCCCGGAAAATACATAATGGTTGGACAATACAAAGGCTATGAGCTATTTGAACACCAGGTAAGTGAAACTATCTTGACATATCTGGATACGGCTTCAACATCCCGAATCTTATCCGTATTTTAAGATGTAGACGATAATAGCTGATGTTGGATGTTGTAGTCGCAGGTGTATATCGGTCAAGTTTGTTTGCGACTTATATGTGGTTCGAATAGCTCACTTCCGCATGTTTCCTTCCCCTGAATGAGATAGGAAAAATAAATGCATAATAATCGTATTCAAAAGAGATTCAAAAATCTCAGCCAAAACGATTGAAATATGTTCTCGAATATGAACAGAAAATGACTGTGAAAAGCAATCAAATATTACTATAAAACAATTAAAGCTCAATTTTACACTGATATCAAATATGAATAAAAAGCGTTTCGAAATAGGAATCATAAATGATTATTCAAAAATAATCACATTTAATGTACATTTTTCTCCCGACGATACATTAATTTTCGAACAGAAAACGCTTTTTGATTTGAACGTGTTTAATCATCTTGGGGTATGATATTTAAATATTTTTTTGATCAAAATTTTCAAAAAATGCTGGCTGGGAATATTAAAATTTTTATATACGTATGTATGTACATATTTTTTCTGAATTTCTTGATTGAAAAAATGTGTGTATGTGAAAAAAATAAGATTTTTAATGAAAAGTAAAATTTTAACATGTATAAAATTCATTATTCAGCCAACAAATATAGTTAGGAAAGATTCATAAAGCCATATACATATTGTAACGAATTTACTTGCAAATCCTCTTGTTTGCAATCCTCTGCTAAGTTCGAATCACTAAACTGTTGAATAAATAACTCCAATTTGTAATAATGCAAAATGGCCTTTATTAAAGTACTTCACAATAACACTCAAACTGTGCAACGAATAGCTTGCTTAATAACCAAACTGATTGATAGCTCAAATGAAACTCTACTATTCAAAATAATACTGCAGTTGCTCGCTAGATAGCGTCTTAGTCGAAACTGCTTGACAATTCAAATCAAACTGAATTCCAGCGCCTCTACAATTGTCGCCTTTTATACTCTTTGATTTCAACCTTCGCATCTTCTAGGCGCTTCCAGAATCTACTAGTCCAGCAGCTCTCAAACTTCTCAGCTGTATCTACAATTGCACAATTTTATAGTTTTTCTCATTGCATACTTTTAGGAGTATCTCAGATATATGCATGTATTTGTGCATTGACGCTCCGCTGCTCGTATACGTACATGGTACATATATGTAGACGCAGTTGTTGTTTCGTTTATGTAGATACATAATGATTGAATTATTTATGTGCATTCACGTCACGCTTAGCATCGGCTTAGAGACGATAGCATCGCTCAGTGCTGCTAACATTCGTTACACTGCCCTCCACCTAAGTCTGATCGTGCCGATCAGACAAATCTCTCGATCTAAACGCTGCTAGCATCGCCAAATGTACCACTCTTCTATTTCGTGATTTCCCAATTGCTTGTATGCGGTAGATGACATCACTGATCGTCTTCACAACTCTGTACGGGCCTTCCCAACTGTACCGATATTTGGATGGAACACCTTTCCGCCGGTGAGGGTTGTATAGCAGTACCAAATCTCCCTCCCGGAAACCTTCCGAATTATTTTCCTTGTCGTGCCTGTGTTTCATCTTACTACTCATTATCCTGGATCGTTCCCTCGCACTCTGTTGCTTGGCTTGAACTACTTCGTAGAGCTTGCGCTTGACGGATTGGCTTCGCATAATCAGTATCGTTCCCACATTTCACAACAGTAGTGCGCTCCGGCTTGAAACTACCCTCGCATTCTTTCTCGGAAATTCGTTGCTTCGTTTTCCTGCGTCTTTTAGGTTTTGTCAATGCCAGTGTTCCTCTCCCAGGTACTTTTGGTTTTGCTTTATTTAGCCCATTCTACCTATTAACCTTTGCCTTTGACTTCCGCGGTTTTTGTCGAGTCTTCTCCACCAGTACTCGATTACTACTGAACCCTTTCTCCAACTTGAAGTTAAGTGGTATATCCTGGTTCTCATAACGCATCACCCTTCTCTGCATATCGATCTGGTTGTTATGGTCAACCAAGAAGTCCACTCCCAATATGACTTCTTCAACGATCTCCGCCACAACGAAATTGTGTAAAACCATGACCTTCCCAATTAGGACTTCACATATCACTTCTCCTTCTGACCGTACGCAACCTCGCTCCAGGTAACGGTTTTACTCTCCTGTTGACCAAGTCAAATCGGATCAAGGAATGAGATGCGCCCGTATCTACAGTCAGTACACGCTCCTTGCCATCCACATTCCCTCTGACGGTAAGACTGCTTGATTTCCTTCCAATTTGCGACACAGATATCACAGGACATTCAATAGCCGGGGCAAGTTTTCGTTCTTTACACGGTCTTGCTCATTTCCTCCAGCTTTGCGTTTACGGCCACCCCCATTGTTGGAACTATTAGGACCAAGATCGCAATGACGTGCAATGTGACCGGACTTCCCACATTTGAAGCATTTGATAACTTTTTCACTCCGCTTTTGCGATCCTTTCAGCGCCTTCAATATTGCGTCTACCCACTCTGGCCTTGGCGTGCTTTGAAAACTGGCTTACACAGAAGCGACGCTGTTTCCTGAGTCAATGCATGTGATACCGTTTCAGCAAATGTCAGCTTTGGGTTTGCGTATGTAGCTCGCTTCGTTTCCACGTCCCGTATGCCATTTATAAAGCTCTGGATTTTTACCCTCTCGGTGTATTCCACGGGTGCATTTGCGAGATGAGCCAACCTTTCAACATACGAGGCAAACTCCTGCAAAGTCTCATTCGCTCTTTGGTGACGGTTTTTCAACTCAATTTGGAATATCTGTTTTCTATGCTCGCTTCCATAACGTCGTTCTACAGCAGCCATCAATGCTTCATAACTGTTCCGTTCGTACTCTGGAATCGTCTGTAAGATTTCCGCTGCAGGCCCTTTCAATGCCACGAACAGTGCGACAACTTTATCTTTCGCATTCCAGTTGTTCACTGCTGCGGTCTTCTCAAACTGTAGCTTGAAGACCTGGAAAGGAACAGAACCGTCAAATGATGGTGTTTTTACCTTTGGATTGCTTGCAGAAACAGCTGGGTGGTTAAGTTGTAACTGCTCCATACGACCTTTTAACGCTTCTATTTCGGCATCAATTTTGTCCTCGAGTTGTAAAATTTTTGCATCCTGCTCTTCCAGTTTCACAAAGAGCTGCGATTATACCTGTTCCGAAATTTGTGCCGACATTTCAGATATACGTGCCTCTTGCCCTTCCAGTTGAGATGCCAAATATGTCTTCTGTTCTTCCAATTGTGATGTTATACGGATTTCCTGCGATTCCAGTTGGGATACCATATACGTCTTCTGTTCTTCCAGTTGTGAAGAAATTTGTGTTTCCTGTGCTTCAGTCTTCGATGTTATGCCTTTTGCCTGCGATTCCAATTGTGATGACATGTTGGTAGATATTTGTGATGACATTTCGGACATTTGTGCCGATATTGCAGCCAATATCATGTTCAGGTCTGTGTTCGCCATTGTCTGCGGTGTTTCTTCCATTTTTGTTATTTCCTCGCCATCAAGATGAAAGTCATACTCTTCCACATCAATTCCTTCTGCTTCCATTGCTTCTCGTAGTCGTGCTTAGAGTTCAAGTTTAACGCCGCTTGTATTCAATCCACGGCTCTCCAACTCCTTCTTTAGTTGATGGATCTTCAATTCACTGAACTTTGCCATGTCCTTGTTGTCCTCTGGAATTTATTCAACAATCCCACTTCTGACACCAATTGTAACGAATTTACTTGCAAATCCTCTTATTTGCAATCCTCTGCTAAGTTCGAATCACTAAACTGTTGAATAAATAACTCCAATTTGTAATAATGCAAAATGGCCTTTATTAAAGTACTTCACAATAACACTCAAACTGTGCAACGAATAGCTTGCTTAATAACCAAACTGATTGATAGCTTAAATGAAACTCTACTATTCAAAATAATACTGCTCTTGCTCGCTAGATAGCGTCTTAGTCGAAACTGCTTTACAACTCAAATCAAACTGAATTCCAGCGCCTCTACAATTGTCGCCTTTTATACCCTTTGATTTCAACCTTCGCATCTTCTAGACGCTTCCAGAATCTACTAGTCCAGCAGCTCTCAAACTTCTCAGCTGTAACTACAATTGCACAATTTTATAGTTTTTCTCATTGCATACTTTTAGGAGTATCTCAGATATATGCATGTATTTGTGCATTGTCTCTCCGCTGCTCGTATACGTACATGGTACATATATGTAGACGCAGTTATTGTTTCGTTTAAGCTGGAGAATATACAATGGAGAGCTCACAGAGTATATTAACTTTGATTGGATAACGGTTGGTTGGAAAGGTATAAAGGAATCGAGATAGATATAGACTTCCATATATCAAAATCATGAGTATCGAAAAAAAATTTGATTGAGCCATGTCCGTCCGTCTGTCCATTAACACGTTAACTTGAGTAAATTTTGAGGTATCTTGATGAAATTTGGTATGTAGGTGCCTGGGCACTCATCTCAGATCGCTATTTAAAATGAATGAGATCGCACTAAAAGCACGCCCACTTTTTCGACATAGAAAATTTCGAAAAACCGAAAAAGTGCGATAATTCATTACCAAAGACAGATAAAGCAATGGAATTTGGTAGGTGAGATGAACTTATGACGCAGAATAAAAAGTTAGTAAAATTTTGGACAATTGGCGTGGCACCGCCCACTTTTAAAGAAGGTAATTTAAAAGCTTTCACAATGGGCATGGCTCCGCCCTTTTCCATTTAATTCGTCTAGAATACTTTTAATGCCATAAGTCGAACAAAAACTTATCAATCCTTGTGATATTTGGTAGAGGCATAGATTCTATGACGATAACTGTTTTATATGAAAATGGGCGAAATCGGTTGAAGCCACGCCCAGTTTTTATACACAGTCGACCGCCTGTCCTTCCGATCGGCCGTTAACACGATAACTTGAGAAAAAATCGATATCTTTACTAAACTTAGTTCACGTACTTATCTGAACTCACTTTATCTTGGTATAAAAAATGGCCGAAATCCGACTATGACCACTTCGATATCGAAAATAACGAAAAGTGAAAAAAATGCCATATTTCTATACCAAATATGAAAAAAGGGATGAAAAATGGTAATTGGATTGGTTTATTGACGCAAGCTTTAGAAAAAACTTTGTAAAATGGATGTGACACCTATATATATATTATGTAGAAGAAAATGAAATAGTTTTGCAGGGCGAAATCAAAAGCTCTTGGAGCCTTGGCAGGAATACTGTCCGTGGTATTACATATATAAATAAATTAGCGGTACCCGACATATGATTTTCTGGGTCATCCTAGTCCACATTTTGGTCGATATCTCGAAAACGCCTTCGCATATACAACTACAACACTCGCATTAAAACCCTCATTAATACCTTTAATTTGATACCCATATCGTACAAACACATTATAGAGTCACCCCTGGCCCACCTTTATGGCGATATCTCGAAGGCCCACTCCCTTTTAAATAATCATTAACACCTTTCATTTGATACCCACATCATACAAACACATTCTGGAGTCACCCCTGGTCCACCTTTATGGCGGTATCTCGAAAAGGCGTCCACCTATAGAACTAAGGCCCACTCCCTTTTAGAATACTCATTAACACCCTTAATTTGATACCCATATCGTACAAACACATTCTAGAGTCACCCCTGGTCCACCTTTATGGCGATATTCCGAAATCGTGTCCACCTATAGAAATATGGCCCACTCCCTTTTAAAATGCTCTTTAATACCTTCCATTTGATACCCATGTCATAGAAACACATTCCAGGTTTACCCTAGGTTCATTTTCCTACATGGTGATTTTCCCTTATTTTGTCTCCAAAGCTCTCAGCTGAGTATGTAATGTTCGGTTACACCCGAACTTAGCCTTCCTTACTTGTTTTAAATGCATCCACCCATTTTTTGCAAGGAATTATATAAAATTTTACACTCTAAAACTTTTGTATAAAATTAAGATTAAAATAGGGTAAATTCCTGTTGAAATAATTTTTAGGTGTAAAAATGCCCATTTTTTGTTCGTATTGTAACGAATTGACTTGCAAATCCTCTTATTTGCAACCTTCTACTAAGGTTGGAATCACTAAACTGTCGAATAAATAACTCCACTTTTCAATAATGCAAAATGGCCTTTATTAAAGTACAATAACACTACTATTGCCCGACACATAGCGTACTTAATTCAAAACTGATTGTAGCGCCTCTACTATTGCTGCCTTTTATACTCTTTGATTTCCTCGTTGCATATTCTAGGCGCTTCTGTTCTATAATCTACTAGTTGGTTATCTGTTATAATTATAACTAGAGATGTACGTGTATAGCTCTCATATGCGCGTGTGTTTGTGAGCGACACTTCCACATCTATAATTGCATATCTCAGATAAGATATCTGCATGTGTTTGTGCGTTGCTTCTCCGCTGCGTGTACGTACATTTGTGTAGGCATAATGATTGAATTATTGATGTGCATTCACGTCAGTGCTTATCATCGGCTTAGAGATGACAGTACCCCTTAGTGTTGCTAATATTCGTAACAGTATTCATGTTGAAAATAAAAAAATTGATGATATTACTATAAAAAAACGTGTAATATTGTGATTTACAACCGAAAAGTACGTAGTTTTACGCAAAAAGTGTGCAAAAGTATACATGCTTTGTAATTTCACACAACAATGTGTAAACTTCGGTCACTTATTATCGTATTTTGCTTCAGGTAACTGTAACTTTTCATTTTCTGTGAAATCGTCGCGTTTGCCGCATTGTCGTGGAAAGAAGTGAATAAGCTTTAAAATATATGGGGAAATCCGCCAAACTTTGGTTTTTTTTGGAGAAAAAAATTTTTTTTCAAACATGGTATCACGCAAATATCTTTTTGTTAGGAACATTGAGGGGTAAATTGGAGCTATAGTGCATCGCCGTTACTCGTTTTACATAATGTCTAAAAAAGATATATTCAAAACATTGAGCAAATTATATATAAATTGAGGTCGCAATGTTAAATATACATGTATTTCAACACTTCTGTACCGATTATATCGAAATTTTACCAAAATATGGAGATATATGCAGCTGTTAGCTGTGTAAAATTTTTTTGATACACGAGACCCGGTTTTGTAGATATCGGTAAAAATATAAAACCGAATAACCGCCAAATATTTTTTACTGCAAACTTTGCAACACATTTATTTTAACACCTTTCTACCGATTCTTTTGAAACTTTAAAAACATATAGATATGTGAACGAAGTATATTTAGGTAAAAAAGTTTTAATACCCGAGATCCGGTTTTGGAGATATTGATAAAAATATAAACCCGGAAAACATAACATTTTTTTATATGTAGTTTTTCAGCTTTACTGATCTATTAGGGTCAAGTGCAAATAAAATGCGATTCATTCCACCATTTAGCCCAACGTTTCGATATTTATCCTTATCTTCTTCAGGGGCGGTCTATATAGACTGCAATTTACCATTGAAATGGAAAAAACAACAACATCCCCTTCTTAGACACCCGCATATATAGAGCTAACAATAATATTATATTTGACGGGTACACAAAACCTACATCGTCTGGTCGCCTAATAAATTTCTTTTCATCACAACCATTTAAGTATAAATTAAATACTGCCAAAAATTTTATACATAAAGTACTGACCATCAGCAATCAATTTTTTCATAACGCTAATATAGAAAAAATCAAAATGACGCTAAGAAGTAACAATTATCCCAATAAATTAATAAGTAATCTAATTGACCGTAAACAACAAGAATTAATAAATATTCCCACACAAACCACAACGAAAGAGTCGCCGAATGAGCCAAAACAATATTTTAGTATGACCTATATTCCCAGGCTCTCAGAAAATCTAGCGCAACACATAACAAAAACCCCAAAAGTAACATTGGCTTACAAATCTAACCACACTCTATCAACATTCTTTACAAAAACAAAAAGCCCGATCGACATACAACAACAAAGTAACGTGATATACCAAATAGAGTGCAAAGGAAATGAAACGGAACATTGCAACAAAATATATATTGGCACTACGAAGAGGGCGCTAAACACACGACTTGCAGAGCACCAAGCCGATATCAACAAAGAAAAACACAGCACGGAGTTATCACAACACGCGGTAAACAACAATCACACAGTAGATTTCACAACAACAAAAATAATAGACAAAGAGACGAGAGAAAGAACAATGTACACACTCGAGCGCCTAAGAATAATGCAAAACAGAGAAAAGGCAATGAACAAGAAAGAAGATACACAAGACATAGCCGCGACTTACTTATTATGCCTATGACACAGATAATTAGTTTTAGTTTGACAAGTTTACCATATAGTTATGGTAGCATTTAATGTTGTAAAGTTATAATAAAATCGTTTTTAAATACCAATGTGAGTGAATATAAATAATTGTTTGTGGAGTAATAGTTTATGTAAAATTCAAATTTATAATGGTGCAATACTTTGTTTGAAACTACGTATTTTAAATCGTGTAATTTTATTTCTAATGTTGTTTTTGTTTTTTGTATTTAGTTATAAACAAATATAGACCACCCCTGAAGAAGATAAGGATAATTATCGAAACGTTGGGCTAAATGGTGGAATAAATCGCATTTTATTTGCACTTGACCCTAAAAGATCAGTAAAGCTGAAAAACTACATATAAATTAATCAAAACAGATCGGAAATTACCATTAAATAAATTTTGTTTACTTATTTAAACACTTCTTAACCGATTGTGTTGAAATTTTATCAGAATGTACATATCTATGTGGGTTATATTTAGGTAAAATTTTGTTGATACCCTAAACCCTGTTAGAGATATCGGCAAAAATATGAAACCGGGTAACCGTCAAATATTTCATACCCGTTTGTTAATTTTTTCTCTACACCACAGTTGTATACCATCAATTGCCTCATCTTGGAATATTCACGGAAGGAAAGCTATTGACGTTTGCACATGGGGCAAATATATGAAATTTTCGCCAAAAATTGGCAATCGTCAAAAAGTGTTGACCGTTTGCAGTTTGTGCAAATAATTCGAAATGATTATGTAAAAGTGCAGATTATAAATATGTGATCTATTTATATTTATTTAATATTAATTCCAGCCTTTTACAACATCAAAAATTAAATTAGAAAAAGTTGATGTTTCCATAAGCATGCATGCAAAATAGTCAATGTCAACAGTGCTTATCTGTAAACAATACACACACAAATATATTATGTACATGTACACAGACGTACACATTGATTCCTACGGGCTTGAAGGTTCGGTCAAACGTGTTTCGTACGACAAACGTCCGTATGTACGGCACACGTCGGTGTGTAATTGCCGCTTTATGCCCTTAGGGTTTAAAATGGCGCTCTTAGGGTGTAAATATAAGCAACTGGTGCGTACAATTTTAGGCATATAGTGTCTAAAGTATTACACATTTTTTTGCGTAAAATTCAACAAGAGATTTGTAAAAATAAAGATGTGTAATATTACACATTTATAGTGGTTAAAGTGTTGCCTACCATTTTGGTAGTAAATTTACAATTTTCGCTTTAGAGTGTAGGTATCCCATTGTAGATTAATAGAAATACAAAGAATTAACCAATGTTGTCCATTTGTATGAATTAAGCGGGGATTGTTTTTAAATGCATGAAAACATTTATTTGAAGCAGTTTTTAATTTATTTAATAATTTGGGAAAATTTAAACAACGTGGCATCAGGACGGACAAGGCGACAGATGTTTCGATTATACCTTGCAAATTTCTTCAAAGCCTTTTCTCCCGGGAGTAGGGTTTGAACCCGCTGATCTTCAGTTACATCTGAGTATAATGCGTATTGAAATTTAGTAGTACTAATTTTATACGCAGTAATTTCATAGGAGTTTAAAGTTTGACGCTTAGCAGTCCATATAAAGTTTAAGCGTAAACGTCTATAGATGTAAAAAAAAAGACACAACTATTAACGGCGATTCGTTTAGAACCGGTTTTTTGTTTATTATGCTGCGTAGGAGCAACAAAAAATAGCTATGATAGTTCGTTAAGATTGCGAAGCCGGGATTGAGCATTTGCTTTTTTTTAATGCATTCACGACTTTTTGCAAGCAATTATTAAAAAATTTACTTTGTTAATCGTTTGGGAAAAATTGAAACAACTCGACATTAGGGCGAACAAGGCGAAATCTGTTTCGATTATACCTTGTAATCCTCTTCAAAGCCTTTTCTCCCGGGAGTGGGGTTTGAACCCACATTCGTGGGGTGATGGGACTGTTTACAAACGCGCCCCACCATTACCACGTCTTGCTGTTATACAACTTTTTCCCAATTGCCTTCTGCCTCATTTATTTAGACTTCCATATAGAACACAAATTTTCTATGTTTGTTTAGAACAGGTTTTTCGTTTATTATGTTGAGGAGTAGCAACAACAAATAGCTATGATAGTTAGTGGTTATTACAAAGCGGAGATTGCCCATTCCCTTTTACAAATGCATTCACGCCTTTTTTGCAAAACAATTATTTAAATTTTATTTTATTAATTGTTTGGGAAAAAACTGAAACAACTTGACACCAGGACGGTTAAGTCGAGGGATTCAAGGGGTTGTGTAGCGCAATATATAGCTTCTCCAACCCAATTGTCAACCTCACCTTCGAGCGGCGAATCCCGTTCCACTAACAGACGAGGCTCTGGCGACCCCAAGCTCCTCATGGAACTTGGGGGTGGGGAGGGAGGGATGGCCTGAAGGTTTAATGTGGCCATATAAATCGTTCCCGAGATGGTCGGGCCAGCACCTTAATGGTGCTGTGTTACCGGAGCGTATCGGATCTGTATCCGACAAAGGACCATCACATCGATAACACTCCCCAAAGCCTTCGGGGAGTAACTAATCGCTACAACAACAACAACAACAACGGTTAAGTCGACAGATGTTTCGATTTTAACTTGTAAATCTCTCCAAAGCTTTTTTTCCCGGGAGCTGGATTTGAGGCCGCCCTCCTGCGATGGTCGGACTGTTTACAAACGCATTTGCTTTTGCCCATTTGGTTTCTGCTTCATTTATTTATACTTCCATGTAGAACATAATTTGTGATATTAGAGAAAAATTGCAAAGTTTACAAACTGCGATGGTTACTGAGACATGTTTCTGAATTTTACTTCTTATGACATTAACGGCGGTTTCCCAATTCCCTTCTGCTTCATTTATTTATACTCCAATATAGAACATAATTTTTCTGTGTTTGCTTATATGAAAGAATTGACATTAGCGGTGGTTCGTTTAGAACAGGTATTTTTTGTTTATTATATCAGTAGGATCAACAACCAAAGTAGCTACTTTACACTAGGTAGGCAATTGGAAAATAAAGTCCTCTCTCGGCAAACGAAAATCATACTCTACAAGTCAGTTATCGTTCCCGTCCTGCTATATGGTGCAGAAGCATGGACCATGACAACATCAGATGAAACGGCTCTGGGAGTGTTCGAGAGAAAAGTTCTTCGAAAGATTTATGGACCTCTACGTGTTGGCGATGGCGAGAACCGAAGAAGATTTAACGATGAGCTGTACGAGCTACGCGCAGACATCAATATAGTCCAGCGAATTAAAACGCAGCGGCTGCGCTGGCTAGGCCATGTTATGCGAATGAAAGATGACGCCCTGGCCAAGAAATTGTAACATTCGTTACACTGCCCTCCACCTAAGTCTGATCGTGCCGATCAGACAAATCTCTCGATCTAAACGCTGCTAGCATCGCCAAATGTACCACTCTTCTATTTCGTGATTTCCCAATTGCTTGTATGCGGTAGATGACATCACTGATCGTCTTCACAACTCTGTGCGGGCCTTCCCAACTGCACCGATATTTGGATGGAACACCTTTCCGCCAGTGAGGGTTGTATAGCAGTACCAAATCTCCCTCCCGGAAACCTTCCGAATTATTTTCCTTGTCGTGCCTGTGTTTCATCTTACTACTCATTATCCTGGATCGTTCCCTCGCACTCTGTTGCTTGGCTTGAACTACTTCGTAGAGCTTGCGCTTGACGGATTGGCTTCGCATAATCAGTATCGTTCCCACATTTCACAACAGTAGTGCGCTCCGGCTTGAAACTACCCTCGCATTCTTTCTCGGAAATTCGTTGCTTCGTTTTCCTGCGTCTTTTAGGTTTTGTCAATGCCAGTGTTCCTCTCCCAGGTACTTTTGGTTTTGCTTTATTTAGCCCATTCTACCTATTAACCTTTGCCTTTGACTTCCGCGGTTTTTGTCGAGTCTTCTCCACCAGTACTCGATTACTACTGAACCCTTTCTCCAACTTGAAGTTAAGTGGTATATCCTGGTTCTCATAACGCATCACCCTTCTCTGCATATCGATCTGGTTGTTATGGTCAACCAAGAAGTCCACTCCCAATATGACTTCTTCAACGATCTCCGCCACAACGAATTTGTGTAAAACCATGACCTTCCCAATTAGGACTTCACATATCACTTCTCCTTCTGACCGTACGCAACCTCGCTCCAGGTAACGGTTTTACTCTTCTGTTGACCAAGTCAAATCGGATCAAGGAATGAGATGCGCCCGTATCTACAGTCAGTACACGCTCCTTGCCATCCACATTCCCTCTGACGGTAAGACTGCTTGATTTCCTTCCAATTTGCGACACAGATATCACAGGACATTCAATAGCCGGGGCAAGTTTTCGTTCTTTACACGGTCTTGCTCATTTCCTCCAGCTTTGCGTTTACGGCCACCCCCATTGTTGGAACTATTAGGACCAAGATCGCAATGACGTGCAATGTGACCGGACTTCCCACATTTGAAGCATTTGATAACTTTTTCACTCCGCTTTTGCGATCCTTTCAGCGCCTTCAATATTGCGTCTACCCACTCTGGCCTTTCTACTTCCACACGGCGTGCTTTGAAAACTGGCTTACACAGAAGCGACGCTGTTTCCTGAGTCAATACATGTGATACCGTTTCAGCAAATGTCAGCTTTGGGTTTGCGTATGTAGCTCGCTTCGTTTCCACGTCCCGTATGCCGCTTATAAAGCTCTGGATTTTTACCCTCTCGGTGTATTCCACGGGTGCATTTGCGAGATGAGCCAACCTTTCAACATACGAGGCAAACTCCTGCAAAGTCTCATTCGCTCTTTGGTGACGGTTTTTCAACTCAATTTGGAATATCTGTTTTCTATGCTCGCTTCCATAACGTCGTTCTACAGCAGCCATCAATGCTTCATAACTGTTCCGTTCGTACTCTGGAATCGTCTGTAAGATTTCCGCTGCAGGCCCTTTCAATGCCACGAACAGTGCGACAACTTTATCTTTCGCATTCCAGTTGTTCACTGCTGCGGTCTTCTCAAACTGTAGCTTGAAGACCTGGAAAGGAACAGAACCGTCAAATGATGGTGTTTTTACCTTTGGATTGCTTGCTGAAACAGCTGGGTGGTTAAGTTGTAACTGCTCCATACGACCTTTTAACGCTTCTATTTCGGCATCAATTTTGTCCTCGAGTTGTAAAATTTTTGCATCCTGCTCTTCCAGTTTCACAAAGAGCTGCGATTATACCTGTTCCGAAATTTGTGCCGACATTTCAGATATACGTGCCTCTTGCCCTTCCAGTTGAGATGCCAAATATGTCTTCTGTTCTTCCAATTGTGATGTTATACGGATTTCCTGCGATTCCAGTTGGGATACCATATATGTCTTCTGTTCTTCCAGTTGTGAAGAAATTTGTGTTTCCTGTGCTTCAATCTTCGATGTTATGCCTTTCGCCTGCGATTCCAATTGTGATGACATGTTGGTAGATATTTGTGATGACATTTCGGACATTTGTGCCGATATTGCAGCCAATATCATGTTCAGGTCTGTGTTCGCCATTGTCTGCGGTGTTTCTTCCATTTTTGTTATTTCCTCGCCATCAAGATGAAAGTCATACTCTTCCACATCAATTCCTTCTGCTTCCATTGCTTCTCGTAGTCGTGCTTAGAGTTCAAGTTTAACGCCGCTTGTATTCAATCCACGGCTCTCCAACTCCTTCTTTAGTTGCTGGATCTTCAATTCACTGAACTTTGCCATGTCCTTGTTGTCCTCTGGAATTTATTCAACAATCCCACTTCTGACACCAATTGTAACGAATTTACTTGCAAATCCTCTTATTTGCAATCCTCTGCTAAGTTCGAATCACTAAACTGTTGAATAAATAACTCCAATTTGTAATAATGCAAAATGGCCTTTATTAAAGTACTTCACAATAACACTCAAACTGTGCAACGAATAGCTTGCTTAATAACCAAACTGATTGATAGCTCAAATGAAACTCTACTATTCAAAATAATACTGCTCTTGCTCGCTAGATAGCGTCTTAGTCGAAACTGCTTTACAACTCAAATCAAACTGAATTCCAGCGCCTCTACAATTGTCGCCTCTCAAACTTCTCAGCTGTAACTACAATTGCACAATTTTATAGTTTTTCTCATTGCATACTTTTAGGAGTATCTCAGATATATGCATGTATTTGTGCATTGTCTCTCCGCTGCTCGTATACGTACATGGTACATATATGTAGACGCAGTTATTGTTTCGTTTAAGCTGGAGAATATACAATGGAGAGCTCACAGAGTATATTAACTTTGATTGGATAACGGTTGGTTGGAAAGGTATAAAGGAATCGAGATAGATATAGACTTCCATATATCAAAATCATGAGTATCGAAAAAAAATTTGATTGAGCCATGTCCGTCCGTCTGTCCGTTAACACGTTAACTTGAGTAAATTTTGAGGTATCTTGATGAAATTTGGTATGTAGGTGCCTGGGCACTCATCTCAGATCGCTATTTAAAATGAATGAGATCGCACTAAAAGCACGCCCACTTTTTCGACATAGAAAATTTCGAAAAACCGAAAAAGTGCAATAATTCATTACCAAAGACAGATAAAGCAATGGAATTTGGTAGGTGAGATGAACTTATGACGCAGAATAAAAAGTTAGTAAAATTTTGGACAATTGGCGTGGCACCGCCCACTTTTAAAGAAGGTAATTTAAAAGCTTTCACAATGGGCATGGCTCCGCCCTTTTCCATTTAATTCGTCTAGAATACTTTTAATGCCATAAGTCGAACAAAAACTTATCAATCCTTGTGATATTTGGTAGAGGCATAGATTCTATGACGATAACTGTTTTATATGAAAATGGGCGAAATCGGTTGAAGCCACGCCCAGTTTTTATACACCTGTCCTTCCGATCGGCCGTTAACACGATAACTTGAGAAAAAATCGATATCTTTACTAAACTTAGTTCACGTACTTATCTGAACTCACTTTATCTTGGTATAAAAAATGGCCGAAATCCGACTATGACCACTTCGATATCGAAAATAACGAAAAGTGAAAAAAATGCCATATTTCTATACCAAATATGAAAAAAGGGATGAAAAATGGTAATTGGATTGGTTTATTGACGCAAGCTTTAGAAAAAACTTTGTAAAATGGATGTGACACCTATATATATATTAAGTAGAAGAAAATGAAATAGTTTTGCAGGGCGAAATCAAAAGCTCTTGGAGCCTTGGCAGGAATACTGTCCGTGGTATTACATATATAAATAAATTAGCGGTACCCGACATATGATTTTCTGGGTCATCCTAGTCCACATTTTGGTCGATATCTCGAAAATGCCTTCGCATATACAACTACAACACTCGCATTAAAACCCTCATTAATACCTTTAATTTGATACCCATATCGTACAAACACATTATAGAGTCACCCCTGGCCCACCTTTATGGCGATATCTCGAAGGCCCACTCCCTTTTAAATAATCATTAACACCTTTCATTTGATACCCACATCATACAAACACATTCTGGAGTCACACCTGGTCCACCTTTATGGCGGTATCTCGAAAAGGCGTCCACCTATAGAACTAAGGCCCACTCCCTTTTAGAATACTCATTAACACCCTTAATTTGATACCCATATCGTACAAACACATTCTAGAGTCACCCCTGGTCCACCTTTATGGCGATATTCCGAAATCGTGTCCACCTATAGAAATATGGCCCACTCCCTTTTAAAATGCTCTTTAATACCTTCCATTTGATACCCATGTCATAGAAACACATTCCAGGTTTACCCTAGGTTCATTTTCCTACATGGTGATTTTCCCTTATTTTGTCTCCAAAGCTCTCAGCTGAGTATGTAATGTTCGGTTACACCCGAACTTAGCCTTCCTTACTTGTTTTAAATGCATCCACCCATTTTTTGCAAGGAATTATATAAAATTTTACACTCTAAAACTTTTGTATAAAATTAAGATTAAAATAGGGTAAATTCCTGTTGAAATAATTTTTAGGTGTAAAAATGCCCATTTTTTGTTCGTATTGTAACGAATTGACTTGCAAATCCTCTTATTTGCAACCTTCTACTAAGGTTGGAATCACTAAACTGTTGAATAAATAACTCCACTTTTCAATAATGCAAAATGGCCTTTATTAAAGTACAATAACACTACTATTGCCCGACACATAGCGTACTTAATTCAAAACTGATTGTAGCGCCTCTACTATTGCTGCCTTTTATACTCTTTGATTTCCTCGTTGCATATTCTAGGCGCTTCTGTTCTATAATCTACTAGTTGGTTATCTGTTATAATTATAACTAGAGATGTACGTGTATAGCTCTCATATGCGCGTGTGTTTGTGAGCGACACTTCCACATCTATAATTGCATATCTCAGATAAGATATCTGCATGTGTTTGTGCGTTGCTTCTCCGCTGCGTGTACGTACATTTGTGTAGGCATAATGATTGAATTATTGATGTGCATTCACGTCAGTGCTTATCATCGGCTTAGAGATGACAGTACCCCTTAGTGTTGCTAATATTCGTAACAGTATTCATGTTGAAAATAAAAAAATTGATGATATTACTATAAAAAAACGTGTAATATTGTGATTTACAACCGAAAAGTACGTAGTTTTACGCAAAAAGTGTGCAAAAGTATACATGCTTTGTAATTTCACACAACAATGTGTAAACTTCGGTCACTTATTATCGTATTTTGCTTCAGGTAACTGTAACTTTTCATTTTCTGTGAAATCGTCGCGTTTGCCGCATTGTCGTGGAAAGAAGTGAATAAGCTTTAAAATATATGGGGAAATCCGCCAAACTTTGGTTTTTTTTGGAGAAAAACATTTTTTTTCAAACATGGTATCACGCAAATATCTTTTTGTTAGGAACATTGAGGGGTAAATTGGAGCTATAGTGCATCGCCGTTACTCGTTTTACATAATGTCTCAAAAAGATATATTCAAAACATTGAGCAAATTATATATAAATTGAGGTCGCAATGTTAAATATACATTTATTTCAACACTTCTGTACCGATTATATCGAAATTTTACCAAAATATGGAGATATATGCAGCTGTTAGCTGTGTAAAATTTTTTTGATACACGAGACCCGGTTTTGTAGATATCGGTAAAAATATAAAACCGAATAACCGCCAAATATTTTTTACTGCAAACTTTGCAACACATTTATTTTAACACCTTTCTACCGATTCTTTTGAAACTTTAAAAACATATAGATATGTGAACGAAGTATATTTAGGTAAAAAAGTTTTAATACCCGAGATCCGGTTTTGGAGATATTGATAAAAATATAAACCCGGAAAACATAACATTTTTTTATATGTAGTTTTTCAGCTTTACTGATCTATTAGGGTCAAGTGCAAATAAAATGCGATTCATTCCACCATTTAGCCCAACGTTTCGATATTTATCCTTATCTTCTTCAGGGGCGGTCTATATAGACTGCAATTTACCATTGAAATGGAAAAAACAACAACATCCCCTTCTTAGACACCCGCATATATAGAGCTAACAATAATATTATATTTGACGGGTACACAAAACCTACATCGTCTGGTCGCCTAATAAATTTCTTTTCATCACAACCATTTAAGTATAAATTAAATACCGCCAAAAATTTTATACATAAAGTACTGACCATCAGCAATCAATTTTTTCATAACGCTAATATAGAAAAAATCAAAATGACGCTAAGAATTAACAATTATCCCAATAAATTAATAAGTAATCTAATTGACCGTAAACAACAAGAATTAATAAATATTCCCACACAAACCACAACGAAAGAGTCGCCGAATGAGCCAAAACAATATTTTAGTATGACCTATATTCCCAGGCTCTCAGAAAATCTAGCGCAACACATAACAAAAAACCCAAAAGTAACATTGGCTTACAAATCTAACCACACTCTATCAACATTCTTTACAAAAACAAAAAGCCCGATCGACATACAACAACAAAGTAACGTGATATACCAAATAGAGTGCAAAGGAAATGAAACGGAACATTGCAACAAAATATATATTGGCACTACGAAGAGGGCGCTAAACACACGACTTGCAGAGCACCAAGCCGTTATCAACAAAGAAAAACACAGCACGGAGTTATCACAACACGCGGTAAACAACAATCACACAGTAGATTTCACAACAACAAAAATAATAGACAAAGAGACGAGAGAAAGAACAATGTACACACTCGAGCGCCTAAGAATAATGCAAAACAGAGAAAAGGCAATGAACAAGAAAGAAGATACACAAGACATAGCCGCGACTTACTTATTATGCCTATGACACAGATAATTAGTTTTAGTTTGACAAGTTTACCATATAGTTATGGTAGCATTTAATGTTGTAAAGTTATAATAAAATCGTTTTTAAATACCAATGTGAGTGAATATAAATAATTGTTTGTGGAGTAATAGTTTATGTAAAATTCAAATTTATAATGGTGCAATACTTTGTTTGAAACTACGTATTTTAAATCGTGTAATTTTATTTCTAATGTTGTTTTTGTTTTTTGTATTTAGTTATAAACAAATACAGACCACCCCTGAAGAAGATAAGGATACTTATCGAAACGTTGGGCTAAATGGTGGAATAAATCGCATTTTATTTGCACTTGACCCTAAAAGATCAGTAAAGCTGAAAAACTACATATAAATTAATCAAAACAGATCGGAAATTACCATTAAATAAATTTTGTTTACTTATTTAAACACTTCTTAACCGATTGTGTTGAAATTTTATCAGAATGTACATATCTATGTGGGTTATATTTAGGTAAAATTTTGTTGATACCCTAAACCCTGTTAGAGATATCGGCAAAAATATGAAACCGGGTAACCGTCAAATATTTCATACCCGTTTGTTAATTTTTTCTCTACACCACAGTTGTATACCATCAATTGCCTCATCTTGGAATATTCACGGAAGGAAAGCTATTGACGTTTGCACATGGGGCAAATATATGAAATTTTCGCCAAAAATTGGCAATCGTCAAAAAGTGTTGACCGTTTGCAGTTTGTGCAAATAATTCGAAATGATTATGTAAAAGTGCAGATTATAAATATGTGATCTATTTATATTTATTTAATATTAATTCCAGCCTTTTACAACATCAAAAATTAAATTAGAAAAAGTTGATGTTTCCATAAGCATGCATGCAAAATAGTCAATGTCAACAGTGCTTATCTGTAAACAATACACACACAAATATATTATGTACATGTACACAGACGTACACATTGATTCCTACGGGCTTGAAGGTTCGGTCAAACGTGTTTCGTACGACAAACGTCCGTATGTACGGCACACGTCGGTGTGTAATTGCCGCTTTATGCCCTTAGGGTTTAAAATGGCGCTCTTAGGGTGTAAATATAAGCAACTGGTGAGTACAATTTTAGGCATATAGTGTCTAAAGTATTACACATTTTTTTGCGTAAAATTCAACAAGAGATTTGTAAAAATAAAGATGTGTAATATTACACATTTATAGTGGTTAAAGTGTTGCCTACCATTTTGGTAGTAAATTTACAATTTTCGCTTTAGAGTGTAGGTATCCCATTGTAGATTAATAGAAATACAAAGAATTAACCAATGTTGTCCATTTGTATGAATTAAGCGGGGATTGTTTTTAAATGCATGAAAACATTTATTTGAAGCAGTTTTTAATTTATTTAATAATTTGGGAAAATTTAAACAACGTGGCATCAGGACGGACAAGGCGACAGATGTTTCGATTATACCTTGCAAATTTCTTCAAAGCCTTTTCTCCCGGGAGTAGGGTTTGAACCCGCTGATCTTCAGTTACATCTGAGTATAATGCGTATTGAAATTTAGTAGTACTAATTTTATACGCAGTAATTTCATAGGAGTTTAAAGTTTGACGCTTAGCAGTCCATATAAAGTTTAAGCGTAAACGTCTATAGATGTAAAAAAAAGACACAACTATTAACGGCGATTCGTTTAGAACCGGTTTTTTTGTTTATTATGCTGCGTAGGAGCAACAAAAAATAGCTATGATAGTTCGTTAAGATTGCGAAGCCGGGATTGAGCATTTGCTTTTTTTTAATGCATTCACGACTTTTTGCAAGCAATTATTAAAAAAGTTACTTTGTTAATCGTTTGGGAAAAATTGAAACAACTCGACATTAGGGCGAACAAGGCGAAATCTGTTTCGATTATACCTTGTAATCCTCTTCAAAGCCTTTTCTCCCGGGAGTGGGGTTTGAACCCACATTCGTGGGGTGATGGGACTGTTTACAAACGCGCCCCACCATTACCACGTCTTGCTGTTATACAACTTTTTCCCAATTGCCTTCTGCCTCATTTATTTAGACTTCCATATAGAACACAAATTTTCTATGTTTGTTTAGAACAGGTTTTTCGTTTATTATGTTGAGGAGTAGCAACAACAAATAGCTATGATAGTTAGTGGTTATTACAAAGCGGAGATTGCCCATTCCCTTTTTCAAATGCATTCACGCCTTTTTTGCAAAACAATTATTTAAATTTTATTTTATTAATTGTTTGGGAAAAAACTGAAACAACTTGACACCAGGACGGTTAAGTCGAGGGATTCAAGGGGTTGTGTAGCGCAATATATAGCTTCTCCAACCCAATTGTCAACCTCACCTTCGAGCGGCGAATCCCGTTCCACTAACAGACGAGGCTCTGGCGACCCCAAGCTCCTCATGGAACTTGGGGGTGGGGAGGGAGGGATGGCCTGAAGGTTTAATGTGGCCATATAAATCGTTCCCGAGATGGTCGGGCCAGCACCTTAATGGTGCTGTGTTACCGGAGCGTATCGGATCTGTATCCGACAAAGGACCATCACATCGATAACACTCCCCAAAGCCTTCGGGGAGTAACTAATCGCTACAACAACAACAACAACAACGGTTAAGTCGACAGATGTTTCGATTTTAACTTGTAAATCTCTCCAAAGCCTTTTTTCCCGGGAGCTGGATTTGAGGCCGCCCTCCTGCGATGGTCGGACTGTTTACAAACGCATTTGCTTTTGCCCATTTGGTTTCTGCTTCATTTATTTATACTTCCATGTAGAACATAATTTGTGATATTAGAGAAAAATTGCAAAGTTTACAAACTGCGATGGTTACTGAGACATGTTTCTGAATTTTACTTCTTATGACAATAACGGCGGTTTCCCAATTCCCTTCTGCTTCATTTATTTATACTCCAATATAGAACATAATTTTTCTGTGTTTGCTTATATGAAAGAATTGACATTAGCGGTGGTTCGTTTAGAACAGGTATTTTTTGTTTATTATATCAGTAGGATCAACAACCAAAGTAGCTACTTTACACTAGGTAGGCAATTGGAAAATAAAGTCCTCTCTCGGCAAACGAAAATCATACTCTACAAGTCAGTTATCGTTCCCGTCCTGCTATATGGTGCAGAAGCATGGACCATGACAACATCAGATGAAACGGCTCTGGGAGTGTTCGAGAGAAAAGTTCTTCGAAAGATTTATGGACCTCTACGTGTTGGCGATGGCGAGAACTGAAGAAGATTTAACGATGAGCTGTACGAGCTACGCGCAGACATCAATATAGTCCAGCGAATTAAAACGCAGCGGCTGCGCTGGCTAGGCCATGTTATGCGAATGAAAGATGACGCCCTGGCCAAGAAATTGTTTCTATCGGAACCAGCCTATGGAAGCAGAGGTAGAGGGCGGCCCCCACTCGGTTAGAAGGATCAGGTGGAAAACGATTTAAGCTCCCTTGGTGTGACCAATTGGCGCCGGTTGGCAGAGAGAAGGAGCGACTGGCGCGCCTGGTTGGACGGCCATAACCGTTTAAACGGTTAAGCGCTAATTAAGTAAGTAAGTAAGGAACAACAACCACTAGCTATGATAGTTAGTTGTGATTGCGAAGCCGGGATTACCCATTTGCTTTTACGCCGGTTTTGCAAGCAATCGACAATTTGATTGACAGTTCCATTATAGATCCTTCAATGAAAAAATCGGAATTTATCGGTACACAAATGACCCAGAACCTAAATTGGGCATTATCAGAGTGTGCATCCTTACAAAACGGCACAATTCAATGGTGTAGTATTCGACTTTTCGATGAAATACTTGGCGAATCTCGAATTGCTTTTGTGTTTTGTATTTGTGCGGCACAATATTACACAAAACTCTTACAGTGCATTAAAATATACAAAACAGGCAACTTAGTGTGCCGGGACAAATGCACGCACAATTCCTCCACAATTTGAAGGAGTTTTGCATTTCACTATGCGGGCAGTTTGGGCCAAAATTTTGGTCTAGATAGCGAAGGCTTACTTGTTTAGCAGTTTTCAGGATCTAAATTTTGGTAAGCATGCATCCGCATGTGTACGTTTAATCCAGAGCCGAAAGAAAATCCTTAAGTCTTGCCGGTAGCACTTGAGGTAAAGATAAAACAATTGACCGGCCGCTGGCATGCTACGCATCCCCGATATGGTCGCCGATCCTAAAGGTTACTCACTGGAATAAAATACAGGCCTGTCAAATCGCCGCTCTCAGAAATGCTACGAGTCGTCTTCTTATATCCCACGACACCATCTATCTACACAGTGAGGGGAGAGTACTCTCCATTAGGAAGAGGCATGAAATACTAAACAAACAGTTTCAACCCTCCATATGATGGAACATAAAAAACAAGTAAGGAAGGCTAAGTTCGGGTGTAACCGAACATTACATACTCAGTTGAGAGCTATGGAGACAAAATAAGGAAAATCACCATGTAGGAAAATGGACCTAGTGTAACCCTGGAATGTGGTTGTATGACATGTGTATCAAATGGAAGGTATTAAAGAGTATTTTAAGAGAGAGTAGGCCATAGTTCTATGGATGGACGCCATTTAGGTATGTCGCCATAAAGGTGGACCAGGGCTGACTCTAGAATTTGTTTGTACGATATGGGAATCAAATGAAAGGTGTTACTGAGCATTTTAAGAGGGAGTGGGCATTAGGTCTATAGGTGGACGCCTTTTCGAGATATCGCCATTAGGGTGGGCCAGGAGTGACTCTAAAATGTTTGTACGATATGGGTATCAAACGAAAAGTGTTACTGAGCATTTTAAGAGGGAGTGGGCATTAGGTCTATAGGTGGACGCCTTTTCGAAATGTCGCCATTAGGGTGGGCCAGGGGTGACTCTAGAATGTGTTTGTATGATATGGGTATCAAATGAAAGATGGTAATGAGTATTTTAAAAGGGAGTAATCCTTAGTACTATAGGTGGACGCCTTTTCCAGATATCGCCATAAAGGTGGACCAAGGGTGACTCTAGAATGTTTGTACGATATGGGCATCAAACGAAAGGTGTTACTGAGCATTTTAAGAGGGAGTGGGCATGAGGTCTATAGGTGGACGCCTTCTCGAGATATCGTCATTAGGGTGGGCCAGGGGTGACTCTAGAATGTGTTTGTACGATATGGGTATCAAACGAAAGGTGTTGCTGAGCATTTTAAGAGGGAGTGGGCATTAGGTCTATAGGTGAACGCCTTTTCGAGATATCGCTATCAGGGTGGGCCAGGGGTGACTCTAGAATATGTTTGTACGATATGGGTATCAAATGAAAGGTGGTAATGAGTATTTTAAAAGGGAGTAATCCTTAGTTCTATATGTGGACGCCTTTTCGAGATATCGCCACAAAGGTGGACCAAGGGTGACTCTAGAATGTTTGTACGATATGGGTATCAAACGAAAGGTGTTACTGAGCATTTTAAGAGAGAGTTGGCATTAGGTCTATAGGTGGACGCCTTTTCGAGATATCGCCATTAGGGTGGGCCAGGGTGACTCTAGAATGTGTTTGTACGATATGGGTATCAAATGAAAGGTGGTAATGAGTATTTTAAAAGGGAGTAATCCTTAGTTCTATATGTGGAAGCCTTTTCGAGATATCGCCATAAAGGTGGACCAAGGGTGACTCTAGAATGTTTGTACGATATGGGTATCAAACGAAAGGTGTTACTGAGCATTTTAAGAGGGAGTGGGCATTATGTCTATAGGTGGACGCCTTTTCGAGATATCGCCATTAGGGTGGGCCAGGGGTGACTCTAGAATGTTTGTACGATATAGGTATCAAACGAAAGGTGTTACTGAGCATTTTAAGAGGGAGTGGACATTAGGTCTATAGGTGGACGCCTTTTCGAGATATCGCCATTAGGGTGGGCCAGGGGTGACTCTAGAATGTTTGTACGATAAGGGTATCAAACGAAAGGTGTTACTGAGCATTTTAAGAGGGAGTGGGCATTAGGTCTATAGGTGGACGCCCTTTCGAGATATCGCCATTAGGGTGGGCCAGGGGTGACTCTAGAATGATACGATATGGATATCAAATTAAAGGTATTAATGAGGGTTTTAAAAGCGAGTGGCCCTTAGATGTATATGTGAAGGCGTTCTCGCGATATCGACCACAATGTGGACCAGGTGATCCAGAAAATCATCTGTCGGGTACTGCTAATTTATTTATATATGCAATACCACTAACAGTATTCCTGCCAAGATTCCAAGGGCTGTTGATTTCGCCTTGTAGAACTTTTTCATTTTCTTCTACTTAATATGGTAGGTGTCACACCCATTTTACAAAGTTTCTCCAAAGTTATATTTTGCGTCAACAAAACAACCTAGTTACCATGTTTCATCCCTTTTTTCGTATTTAGTATAGAATTATAGCATTTTTTTTAATTTTTCGTAATTTTCGATATCGATAAAGTGGGCGTGGTTATGGTCAGATTTCCGCCATTTTTTATACCAAGGTAAAGTGAGTTCAGATAAGTACGTGGGCTAAGTTTAGTAAAGATATATCGGTTTTTGCTCAAGTTATTGTGTTAACGGCCGAGCGGAAGGACAGACGGTGGTCTGTGTATAAAAATTGGGCGTGGCTTTCACCGATTTCGCCCATTTTCACAGAGAAAAGTTACCGTCATAAAATCTATGCCCCTACCAAATTTGAGAAGGATTGGTAAATTTTTGTTCGACTTATGGCATTAAAAGTATTCTAGACAAACTAAATGAAAATTGGCGGAGCCACGCCCATTTTGAAATTTTCTTTTATTTTTGTATTTTGTTGCATCATATCATTACTGGAGTTGAATTTTGACTTAATTTACTTATATACAGTAAAGATATTAAATCTTTTGTTAAAATTTGAATTAAAAAAAATTTTTTTTTAAAAAGTGGCCGTGTTCTTCATGCCAAATTACAGCTTGCAAAACTTTTTAATTACCTTCTTGTAAAAGTGGGCGGTGCCACGCCCATTGTCCAATATCTTACTAATTTTCTATTCTGCGTCATAACGTCAACCCATCTACCAAGTTTCATGGCTTTAACCGCCTTTGGCAATGAATTATCGCATTTTTTCGGTTTTTCGAAATTTTCGATATCGAAAAAGTGGGCGTGGTTATAGTCCGATATCGTTCATTTTAAATAGCGATCTGAGATGAGTGCCCAGGAATCTACATACATACCAAATTTTATCAAGATACCTCAAAATTTACTCAAGTTATCGTGTTAACGGACAGACGGACGGACGGACGGACGGATATGGCTCAATCAAATTTTTTTCGATACTGATGATTTTGATATAAGGAAGTCTATATCTATCTCGATTCCTTTATACCTGTAAAACCAACCGTTATCCAATCAAAGTTAATATACTCTGTGAGCTCTGCTCAACTGAGTATAAAAAAATACAAAGAGCTTGTGAAAATTAAAAAAGTCAAACATATGGAACATAAAATAAATAGTAATAGCCATGATAGTAAAATGATGTGGAAACATTTGAAACAGGCAATAACTATGGGAAAGGAAACTTCATCAATAAAGAAAATAGTAATAAATGATTTAATATATGATAATAAATCGGAAATTACCAACAATTTAAATAAATATTTTGTAGATAGCATCCAAGATATTTGTAGTAATATAGAAGTATTTGACAGAGAAGCCAATATACCTAGTCTAACTAATTGTTTCCTAAAATTTGACCAAGTTAGCACGGATGACGTATTAAAAATTGTCAGTAAATTTAAAGCCAAAAGAGGTGGAAAAAAACTGTTATCAGATGGTGTTGCGAAAGACGCAATATTTAGCTTTTTTCTATGCTCAAATTATAAATGAAAGTTTAAGCAGTGGCATATTTCCAACCATTTGGAAAACCTCGACTATAGTACCAATAGAAAAAGTTGCAAATACTATTAAAGCAGAGGAGCTGAGACCAATAAATACTTTGTCCAGTGATGAAAAAATTTTAGAGCAGGTAGTTAAAAATCAATTAGTTCAATATTTAGAAAATAATAAAATACTTATACCTCAACAGTCAGGATTTCGACAAAATCATTCTTGCGAAACAGCTTTTAACATGGTTTTAGCTGAATGGAAAGAAGAACTTAATAACAAAAATTCGATTATTGCAGTCTTCATTGATCTCAAAAGAGCCTTTGAAACTATCGATCAGAAAATATTATTAGAAAAATTATCAAGCATTGGTATTAAAGACATTGAATTAGACTGGTTTGATAATTTTTTAACAAATCGTAAGCAAAGAACAATAATTGGTTCAGAATTATCGGACGAAGTTCACATTAAGATTGGTTTGGCCCAAGGCTCTGTGCTAGCTCCAATTTTATTTAATATTTATATTAATGATATTAAGTCTATATTGAAATTCAGTATCATATAACTATTCGCGGATGATGCACTAATTTCCATAAATGGTAGGAATGAACATGAAATAAGAGAAAAACTACAAAGTGATTTAGATGCTGTCTATATTTGGCTGTGTGGTAACAGACTAAAAATTAATATTGAAAAAACTAAATATATGGTAATAACAAGGAAGAATATTGCTCATTTTGAAACTATTAATATAAATAATACTAAAATTGAAAAGGTGCAGACGATTAAATATCTCGGCATTCAAATAGATTGTAAACTAAAATTTGATGGCCATGTTGATTATATAACAGGTAAAATGGCTAAAAAAATTTATTCCATTCAAAGAACCTGTAGAAACTTGAATAGTTATTACAAAGCAAAAATATATAGATCCATAATTGAGCCATACTTCATATATTGTTCTACTATTTTCTTTATCTTCAAAGATTCGCAAATCGATGAACTACAAAAAATGCAGAATAAAGCTATGCGATTTATATTAGGGAAACATTTTGATACCCCCTTTAAAGATATGCTACAAAGTTTTAGTTGGATGAGCGTAAAACAGCAAATATTTTTCCACAGTATGAAGTTTATATACAAAAGAAGCTGAACCTTCAGCGCTGATACTCCAATGAAACAATTGCCATACTCAGTCAGACAGTCAGGCCCCACTAAAGGCAATTGTGGCATTCGAAATAAAGTCAGCACTGGTCCTTGAGTGTGTAGAGAATCTGAATCAATTAGAAGCACACAACGTAGTACTGTTGCCCTAGGTCCTAGGCCATAGTGGAGTAGAGGGTAATGAGCGGGCGGACTCTAGTTTAATTTGTTGCGTCCCTCCCACAAATTATCATCCTCCAAGCAGATCCAAGCAGAGGGCCTGCTCCATACTCTCCTCCTCCGCGAAGGTATCGAACCCAATCCGGGTCCTTCTCCTGACCCCGGTCCTGAGAAATGGTTTTGCTGCGTTTGCCGGAAAAGAATCTTTTTAGGACGGTCATACTCTTGTATAGCACAAATTATCATCCTCCAAGCATATCCAAGCAGCGGGCCTGCTCCATACTCTCCTCCTCCGGGAAGGTATCGAACCCAATCCGGGTCCTTCTCCTGACCCCGGTCCTGAGAAATGGTTTTGCTGCGTTTTCCGGAAAATAATCTTTTTAGGATGGTCATACTCTTGTCAGTGTGTCATGTGCAAGGGATGGTTGCATCGGACAGGTTGCTCTGGGCTTTATCCCAAAACCCGACGTCCTCGTAACTTTTATAAATCTTTTGTGGCTTCTTGTTGTTCACGCCCTCATTACATTATGAGACCATACGGCACTTGAGAACACAGCCGTATGAAGCTGAAAAACACAAGCAGGTCCTCAGTGAACTCCACAAACAGGCGTCGGACCTCTATGCCAAGAATTATCCGGTGAATCTTGTAATCAAAGAAAGAAACTAGCAGAGTAGGAATGCACTCTCCCTAAGGAAACGCGAGTCACTCTAGCTCAACTTCGATCTGGATACTGTAACAGGTTAAACTCGTACCAATCCAGAATCAACCCCGACATATAAAAGCATATGTCCAGCTTGTAATGTGTCCCCACATGACACCAACCATCTCTTTAGCTGTATTGTGGAATCAACGCCTCTAACACTCCTCTCATTATGGTCCACCCCTGTTGAAACTTTCTGTTTCCTTGGACTCCCGTTAGAGGACATTGATGACAATTTGTGATCGTTCGCACCTATTGGATGGGGCGAAGCACTTCTACAACAACAACAGCAGGCGGACAACCCGGAAAGAGAGGCAGGAACTGTATGACCCATCGATCCCGAGCCGTTCCTGCCAGTTGGCTCACAGGGGCATTTATTAGTAGAAGGGAGGGAAAAGAGAGAAGAACACTGGAGCAATGCGCCAGGTTTGAGACAATCTAAGTTACTGTTAGGAGGTTATAGCACAAGTCGCTACAGGGCAATAATAGACCTCTCGAAAGATAACCTAAGAATCCCAAGAGCTATTCTTACAGGGTGTTATAGACTGAACAGCCGTATGCAGAAACTGGGCATACTATCGAATAACACATGCCGATTTTGTGATCGACCATAAGACGGTGGACCATATCCTCCTAGAATACGACGCAATTCAAAACGTAGGGCTAAGTTTATGGGCTCACCAAGGCCAGTGCATTCCCACATTTAATCCCTATATCCAAGAACTCTGCTAGGGTTCATCAAAGAAGTCGGCTAGGATGAGGTGCTGTGAAGGCGATGTGCAAGTCACTGTGCAATCCTCAATAAATTATCTATCTATCTACGTTCCAGTAACAAGCACCATTGAGGTACTAACCCGACCATCTCGGGAGCTATTGATATAACTATGCTGTTGTATGCATACATACATATTGTAACGAATTTACTGCAAATCCTCTTATTTGCACTTTTGCTAAGTTCGTATCACTACACTGTTGAATAAATAACTCCAATATTGAATAATGGAAAAATGGCCTTTATTAAAGTACTTCACAATAACACTTATACTTCGCAACTAGCTGGCTTAATAACCAAACTGATAGCTTAAATGAAACTGACTTTCGAAATAGTACTGCTATTGCCCGCTAGATAGCGTCTTAATCGAAACTGTCCATAGCGCCTTTACCGCTGATGCTTTTATACTCTGTGATTTCCTCGTGGCATCTTCTAGGCGCTTCTAGAATTTTACTTAGTTAGTTATAAATTTCTCAGCCACAACTACAGATGTATAATTTCTCATTTGAGTAATACTTGCACAAATTATAGCCCTCTCTTGTGACAATTCAGATAAGATATATGCATGTGTTTGTGCATTGCTTCTCCGCTGCTCGTATACGTACATATGTGTAGACGCAATTATTGATTCGTTTATGTAAATACATAATGATTGAATTATTGATGTGAATTCACGTCACTGCTTAGCATCGGCCTAGAGATGGCAGCACACCTTAGTTTTGCTAATATTCATAACACTGCCCTCCACTTAAGTCTGATCGTCCCGATCAGACAAATCTCTCGATCTAAACGCCGCCAGCATCTCCAAATGTACCACTCTTCTATTTCGTGGTTTCCCAATGGTTTGTATGCGGTAGATGGTGTCACTGATCTTCTTCACAACTTTGTACGGGCCTTCCCACCCGCACCGAAATTTGGATGGAACACCTTTCCTCCGGTGAGGGTTGCATAACAGTACCAAATCTCCCGCCAAGAAACCTTCCGAATTAAAGTCCTTGTCATGCCAGTGTTTCATCTTACTACTCATTACCCTGGGCTGTTCTTTCACACTCTGTTTTTTGGCCATTGAACTACTTCGTAGAGCTTGCGCTAGATGGATTTACTTTGCATAATCAGTATCGTTCAAAGCTTCACAACAGTAGTGTGCCCTGGCTTGAAACCACCCTTGCATTCTTTCTGCGAAATTCTTTCCTTCGTTTTAGTACGTCCGTTAGGACTTTTCAATGCCAGTGTTTCTCTCACAGGTACCTTCGGTTTTGATTTGTTTGGCCCATTTGTTCCATCATCCTTTACCTTTGTATTTCGTGGTCTTTGTCAAGTCTTCTCCACCAGTACCCGATTACTGCTGAACCCTTTCTCCAAACTAAAGTTAAGTGGTATATCCTGGTTCTTACAGCGCATAATTTTTCTCCGCATATCGATCCTGATGTCATGGTCAACTAAGAAGTCCACTCCAATTATGATTTCATCAACAATATCTGCCACTATAAAATTGTGTAGTACCGTTACGTTCCCAATTGCTACTTCACAATTACCTGGGTGTCCTCTCCCGTGGCTGTACGTAATCTTGCTCCAAGCAATGGTCTTATCTTCTGGTTGACTAAATCTGATCGAATGATGGAATGAGATGCACCCTAGGGCGGGTCGATTTAAAAATTGCTTATTGCTCTATGAAAATCGTATTCTAGGGATCAAAATAAGAAACTTTGCCGAAGGAACCATAACCTCTAAAACGAATTCTGATGCCCCCCAATTTGGGTCGAATTTTTGGGTAGGTGCAAATTTTGAAAAATTCCAATTTGACCCATTTAGAGTGCTCCAATCGAGTCCAAATGTATGACCGACCCCCACTAACTTTGGAGGCCCGACCCACCGATGCCAGTGGCACACCCCCTGGAACCCCCTGGGAGTTCACCATACAAACATTTCAAAAAATCGCCGTTTTTGCACTTTACATGAAAAAATCAGCTAAATGGCTATGTTTTTTCTTTATTTTTATTTATTTATTTATAATAATATTTATTATTTATTTATAATAATATCTATTTTTTCTCTTAAGAAATTTATTTAGTCAGAATATATGTATGTAAATGAAAAAATTAATTTAAGTGAGTTATAGAAAAGAAACTAAAAAAAATTATTGTTTGAAGTCTTTTTTACTTTCAAGTCTGGGCAATTTCGCACGGCTCTCTAATGTCGTCGCCATAACAGCCTCTACATTTTCCGGTATAACCCGTTTGGAAACGCTAGCTAGCAATTGAACATGTCGTTCCGTTCCTTGTATGTGTGATAGAATTTTTCGATCATTAAACGATGGATCATCTTGATTTGGATATTCTTTCAATGTATCGTATGGAATGCTTCGCGTGAATGGTGGTTCAAATACGATATTTATGTCATTCAAATTGATCAACATCGGTTCGATAGCGTAGAATTTTCTTGATGGCACAGTCGCGCTTTTCTTTGCTATCATCAAACAACATTGATAACAAGATATTTTCCGAATGCGCATAATATGAATTATCTTTAATTACTTGATTGACAATTTTGCGTAAACGAGGTTCTAGAAATCGTGACCAACCAATGAACTTGAAAAATAATGCACTGCCGTACACGACAGAGCTGTAATACTTGATATTGAAGTACATTGGCACATAACATTTAGTTATAAATTCAACCAGAATTCTTAAATTTGCATCAGGATTTTCCGTTGTCACATATAATCGCAATAATCTAGCGGCCTTGGTGCGCCACCGAGAATGTACAATTTTCCCTGGTTTGATGTTATCCAGATCCACCGGAACCACGCCGCTAGAAATTGCATGGGCCATGTCGTATAAGTACTTCTAATCGGTGGAAAATTCAATTTTTTCTGGAGCAGGGGGCATATTTTGCAACTCAATTTTCTGGAAGCCGTCCACCACCTGAAAATATATAATAATAAAATAATTAAAAATGGTTGACAATTATAATAAATGAGTGATAGCAATAACTTACCGGAAGAGTTTCACAAGTTTCGATTTGACGGCTCAGTTTTCTGGTTGCCGATCTTGGTCCAGTGCTGGTTGATTTATCCAAAGCTTCAAACAAATGCCGAAACGGAAGTTCGTTGAAGTGTAGAAGGCAAACGAATCATTGCAGTGGTCTTTTTAACAGCAATTCGAATCGTCGTATAAAACCACCGTGTGGGCCAGTGTTTGTTGGTTCACCGTCAGTGCATATTCCAATTAATGTATCCAGTGATATATTTTTATCGTTGAAAAAACCATTTGATTTGGTTGTTTTGTATTCAGCGGTTTCATGTTCCAGTCTTACGAAACCAATCAATTCAGAATTGGGTTCTCTCAAAATAACAAGATGAGGTTCTTTTACCATCCTAGTATGATACTTCTCATCACTTTTATCTATCGTTAGAGTGTCATCTTTTCTGCCATCGAATGAAAACGCTAACAAATTGGTATCATCTAACCGTTTGCGAAGCACTTCTTGTCTGCATTTCTCTTTTTCTCTGCGAACTTTCGATTTATATATGATGAGAGGTTTCCCATGCTTATCTTTAATTTTAAAATCTTACAAAAGAGCGGTTCCCAATGCTGATGATACTCTATCAGGCACACCAAATCTGTCACATACCAAGGCAAAGTTAAAACAATCGTATCTCTCTGTGTATTGTGAACTTGTGCTTCTATCCATATCTTCTTGAACCGGTGGCGGTGCGTATGTTGAATCATCGGGATATTGGTATGTTGGCATTGATGACATAGACGTTGCTCCATGCTCTTCAGTTTCCATCATAAATGCATCCATTGTTAGTCTTCTCTGATTATGTTGATCGTGCATGAACTCTTTGAGGCGTTCGGGAACCCAGCCGCATGCACATGGAGCTGCCTTCAAATCGCATTTACATGTTCTAATGTAAAAAATTGTTTCCAGAGATTTTACATACTCTGTAAATTGTTGGGTGTGGTGATGTTTCTTCTCTTGATACTTGTAAAGCAATTTATTCAATTTATTGAATACACTTTTTTCAGCATTATTTCCATACCAAGCTTTTCCCAAATTCCAATCAACTTATCTTGTACTTGAATAGTGAATGATTTATGGGAAAACTTTTTTGTTCTGTTTTAGCACGTTCGCTTAAGTAAAAATAATATCTCAAGGTATCCAAATGGGTTGGTAAATTAAGATCAGTTAAATCAGTAGACACACCAAAAACAGTAGCATCATGCTTGGGTATATGACTCATTGGGTTTTCGATAGTTGTTGATGTAGTTGCTTCATCTTGCGGTGTAGAGGATGGTGGATTCATTGTAAAGTTTTTCATTTGGAATGGTCACTTCACTTATTATTTTTTTTTTTTTAAATTTTTTTATCTGAAATTAGCACTTCACACTTTGAGTTCTTCACAACGACTTAATGCATTCACAAAAACTACACTATCGCCCAATTCGAGACATTTTGTCTCAACGTTAATTTGTACAAAGTGTGCTTTTTGTTGTTGTTGTGATTGTACCACTCTTCTTCATTGCAGAAGATTATATGTGTACTTATTTAAATTCGGGCTTAGCTTATACATATATCTACTTACGTGTTTGTTTGCTTAACGGTTTGGTCAGCTTTACTACCGGTAAATAATAATCGTTATTAAATTATTATTTTTATTGGGGAAAACTTAAACATTTACTGGCATATTGCGATGGTATCACTTCAAAAACCGTCACGTCGTCATCATGAGACACTTTCGTAATGTTTTTTTACAGGTTTCAACGATCATCGTACCACGGCCGACTCGCTGAAAATCACATTCGCCCAACCATTGGGCTACTGGTTGTATTTGCTTTTTTTTTTGCTAATTTTAATAATCTTCTGCAATGAAGAAGAGTTTTACAATCACAACAAAAAAAAAAAAAAGCACACTTTGTACAAACTAACGTAAATACTGAATGTCTCAAACTGTGCGAGAGTGTGAAAATGGGGTAAAACTGAAATTAGCAAAGAAAGCAAATATATATATATATAATAGGCGACCGTGATTTTCACTGAGTTGACGGTGGTTTGATCCTCGGTGTAGCCTGTGAAATTGTCTGACGACGATGTCGTAGCGGTTTTCGAAATGGTACCATCGAAATAAGCTAGCAAATGTTTCCTTCTTATAAAAAAAATATAAGTAATTGAATAAGTAATTCTCTATTACGAAGCGAACGTTCGTTTCGTCTCTGAGGCGAGTTGTTCCCGTATTTGTATTATGTATAACGACCACAGCAATATACGAAAGCAGCTGAATCTTATGTACGTGAAGAAAACTTAAGCAAATTTGTTTTTTAACTAAAATTAGTCAAAACAAAGAAGAGAATTGTTATTTTAAAACAATTAAATAAAAATTTATTAAGTTTTTAGTAAAAATATTGAATTTTGAATAAATTAGCTATGTCACAAATTATGGCCACAGCAGATCCTTCGAAAAGTCACGACGCATTTAAAGCGGCCTATTTAAAAGTCAGCTTTAGACCGCACCGCTTAATGCCACGAATATCATTTAATGCATCCATTGCAGATGTACTATCTCAATTTTTCTTGAAATCGAACTACTGTTGGTGCTAACGCGCTCATTTTTGAAAAAAGTTTGCGATCATGGCCAAATTCAGGACATATGCCAAATTATCTACCGCCTTACCGCCTTGATACCCATATTGTACAAACACATTCTAGAGTCACCCCTGGTCCACCTTTATGGCGATATCTCGAAAAGGCGTCCACCTATATAACTAAGGCCCATTCCCATTAAAAATACTCATTAACACCTTTCATTTGATACTCATATCGTACAAACACATTTTAGAGTCACCCCTGGTCCACCTACATGGCGATATCACGAAATGGCGTCCACCTAAAGAACTATGGCTCTTTTAAAATGCTATTTAATACCTTCCATTTGATACCCATGTCATACAAACACATTCCAGGGTTACCCTAGGTTCATTTTCCTAAATGGTGATTTTCCCTTATTTTGTCTCCAAAGCTCTCAGCTGAGTATGTAGCGTTCGGTTACACCCGAACTTAGCCTTCCTTACTTGTTTTTATTTAACTTTGTGTTTAAGTTACTTTGAATTTGTAATTTTAATTTTCAATATTGTTTTTTTTAAATTATCTAAAATTTTCATTACATAAATTTGGATTCGATAGAAACGATTTAAAATAAATATGAAAATATATTAAACAATCACGTTACTCATTTTACTACAATTGGCGATCTTGCCTAAAAATTACAACGCTGATTCGAAATCTCCCTGACTATCATCTTTACCTCGAAATTGGTGAATTTTACAAAATAGCTAAAAAACAACAGAATTGAAAATTTCATTGATATCAAAATACAAAAGGTGAATGTTGCGACAAGACTACAAAAGAAATTCATAACATCTATGAGGAAATAAATTTGGCTGTAAATAAAAATTATTAAAATTTGCGAACAAGAACATGATATTATAATAAAAGTTAAAAAAGGAAAAAATAGACAATATGGAGTTAAAAATAGAAGTAAAAATCTGAAAATATTAATATTAAAATTACAAAGTTCAAATTAACAAACGCAAAGTTAAATAAAAATAATAAGAATCCTACATTACTCCCCCTTCCAGAGAATTAACATTAAATAAATCAAATGTGACTCTCTTTTTTGTTCCAATGTTATTGTGATTAGTGTTAGAGTTGTTAGGTAACGTTTCAATAATCGCTGGTTTTATCCTGTCAACCGGGATAGTTTTGATTTCATTATCAATTTCAATTTTGAAATACTTCTTGTTTTTTTTTCAAGTACCTTGTATGGACCTTCATACGGTTGTTGTAAAGAACGCTTATTAATTAGACGAACAAAAACAACATTGGAATTTTTTTCTAAATTTTTCACGGTATTTACCCAAAATTTCATTTGACGATGAAATTTCAAATGTTGGAACAATAAGCTCACCGGGCAATCGTAAATTTTGTCCAAAAACCATTTCAGCCGGTGTAGCCGAAATATCTTCTTTAAATGTTGATCGCAAGCCTAACAGTATTAGAGGTAGCTCACCATGCCAATCTCTGGTTCCATTTGTAGCCATTAAAGATTTCAATTGCCTATGAAATCGCTCTACAATGCCATTCGCTTGAGGATGATAAGCTGAGGTATCCCAAACCGAGGTATATATTCACGTTTTATCAATATTTTAATTTTCAATATTGATTTTTCAATTATCAAAAATTTTCATTACATAAATTTGGATTCGATAGAAAAGATTTAAAATAAATATAAAAATATATTAATCAACCACGTTAATCATTTTACTACAATGGATGACATTTTAGAAGAAACACCCACAGCAATACCAACAGTTATTCATGATCCAACATACGAACCACTTAGAACAGATATGGAAACAGGTGAAGCCCAAATTGCAAATGAAGCAGTTGCAGAAGTAGCTGTTACAATGGCACGAGGACATTATACTTAACGATACGATGCTATAAATTTTGCTATGATGTGTGACATATTCGGTGTTTCAGATATAGTTGCTTCATGTTTAGTAACAGCCATTTTCGAAGATAAAAATTTTCGAGATGTTCGTGATGAACTTGTCATCTATAATAATGATATAGGTTAGGTAGTAGGGGCTGCTCCATGGGCACGCATAAGCCAGTATCAGTTGGACCGTTGTGGTACCACAGAAAGACACCATTAGCTCTCCTCTTCCAAGCATTTCGAGGACTTGATAAAAGCTACCAAGTCCCAGACCAGGCGGAGATCGCCCAGGAAGGGAGCTCCCAGACAGCGTTGTTTGGGGCCACTTAACGCCGGGCAGTTGCAGATGAGGTGCATCACCGTTTCCTCTACCCCGTCTTCTTTACAACTTCTGCAGCATCGTCGGAAGGGCGCTCCTAGCGTTTCCGCATGACTTCCGATGAGGCAGTGCCCAGTCAGAACTCCTACAAGTGGAGAGATTTTGTCCCTGGTTAGGGTATAGACGTGACGAGATCTCTTAGTATCCCATTTTGGCCAGGATTGCTTTGATATACTACATCCCGGGGTTAGTAGCCATCTTTCGTTGGCTTGACTGTAGGCATACTCTTTTAGCTTGCAAGTGGCAAAAGGCATACCTAGGCGTTCTTTGTCAGGAAGAATCTGTCTGGTCGTACCCTTCCTAGCAAGTTCGCCTGCAGCGCAGTTTCCCTCTATGTCCCTGTGTCCCGGAACCCATGTGAGGTGTACACGGTTCTGTTGGGCCATCTCCTGAAGAGATCGGCCACAGTTTAGTGTCAATTCGGAGTTGAATGGATAGGAACCAAGGGATTTTATTGCCGCTTGGCTATCGCTGAAAATAAAGATTTCCTTGCCGTATTCTGTGCACTGTGCACTTTTTCTAGTAAGTTTCGATTTGGCGCCTTGTCCAAGGCTGTCCAATATACAACTACCCCGTATAGCAGTATGGGATAATCGTTGTGTAGATCCATCTGCAAATGTTGGGGATAAGACCCCATTTATTGCCTATGGCTCTTTTACACGTGTATAAAGTGATATACGTTTTTTTCTGGCGCTGAGTAATATTATCTTTCCAGTTCAACCTTTTGTACAGGACCACGCCTAGGAATTTAGACCTATCGGCCAGATTAAGGCGCACTCCATTTAGGTCCGGTAGGGTTAACGGGGGTATTTTGTACCGTTTGGTGTGTAGGACAAATTCCACTTTGTCTGAATTGACGCTGAGTCCGCATCTGGAGGCCCACGAGGAAACCTCTCGCAGTGTTACTGCATCAAGTCACACAAGGTTTGGTATTTGCCCCTCTAAGCAATAGCTATGTAGTCCGCATATGTCACAACCTTGCCGCCACTCCAACGTGTGTCTCGTGATAGCGAGTTCACTGTTAGGTTCCATAAGAGCGGGGAAAGAACATGCCCTGAGGCGTGCCTCTTGTGACATAGCGCATTATATCAGACTTCCCCATGGATGAAAGTATTTTCCTTCCCCTGAGTAGTTGATCGATTAGTCGCACGAGGGACATTGTTACGCCTAGATCTGTCAAGGAGTTATTGGCGGCGTCATGGTTTATATAGTTGAAGGCTCCTTCAATATCTAGGAAGGCCACTAGACAGAAATCCTTTTCGATCAAGGATGTTTCTATAGTAGAGACTAGGCTGTGCAGCACAGTCTCAGTGGATTTGCCCTTGATGTAGGCATGTTGTTAGCCAGATATGAGCTTGCTATCAATAGTGGTCGTGATGAAATCACTTATGATCCTCTCTAGGGCCTTTAGCACAAAGGACGAGAGACTAATCGGTATGTAGTCCTTGGCTCGTAATGGGAGGCTTTACCAGCCTTAGGAATGAAGATAACCGTAGCATTTCTCCACGCATGCGGAATATAATTTAAAGCCTAACAGGCAGAATAGATATGACATAGCCATATGCCTGTTACCTCAAAGGAGTTAATAAGTTATGCGGGAATGATCCCGTCCGGTCCGGCAGCCTTGAAAGGCTTAAAGCTTTTAACTGCCCACTTAACCCTTTCCTCCGTTATGGGTATATTTACGGCCAGATTTGTTACAGGTACTTCTGGTGGGTAGTTCTGGTTTCCAGGAAAATGTGTGTCCAGGAGCAGCTCTAGAGTCTCCCCCTCTGAGCTGGTCCAGGTACCGTCATGCCTCCGCAAAAAGCTCATTGCTGTTTGGAATTTTGAAAGCAAGCATCGCAGCCTTGCTGTATCGTTAACGCTTTCTACTCCTGTTTAGAAGTTTATCCACGAAGTCTTAAATTGTCTTGTATAATAATGTAACGAATTTGCTGCAAATCCTCTTATTTGCCCTTTTGCTAGGTTCGTATCACTAAACTGTTGAATAAATAACTCCAATATTGAAGAATGGAAAAATGGCCTTTATTAAAATACTTCACAATAACACTCAAACTGTGCAACGAATAGCTTAATAACCAAACTGATAGCTTAAATGAAACTGACTTTCAAAATAATACTGTTATTGCTCGCTAGATATCGTCTTAGTCGTAACTGCTTGACAACTCAAATCAAACTGAATTCCAGCGCCTCTACATCTGTCGCCTTTTATACTCTTTGATTTTAAAATTCGGATTTTCTAGGCGCTTCCAGAATCTACTAGTCCATTAGCTCTAAAACATCTCAGCTGTAACTACAATTGCACAATTTTATAGTTTTTCTCATTGCATACTTATAGGAGTATCTCAGATATATGCATGTGTTTGTGCATTGACTCTCCGCTGCTCGTATACGTACATGGTACATATGTGTAAACGCAATTATTTATTCGTTTATGTAGATACATAATGATTGAATTATTGATGTAAATGTTTGTAGTTTACAGTCTCTCGCGCACACATAGGCGTATAAGTAAATGCATCTGTGTGTGACATCTCTCGGCTGCCTTATATATGTGTATACATGATTTGATTATTGACGTAAATATCGCTTAGCATTGCCTTAGTATCGCCTTAGTGATGGTAAAGCTTAGTGATGCTAATATCCGTGACACTGCCCTCCGCCTAAGTCTGATCGTGCCGATCAGACAAATCTCTCGATCTAAACGCTGCTAATCTCTCCAAATGAACCACTTTAATTTTGGTTCGTGGTTTGGTAGTGGTTTGTATGCGGTACACTACATCGTTGATCCGTTTTACAACTTTGTATGGGCCTTCCCAGTTACACTGCAATTTCGGGGACAAACCTTTTTTACGTTGTGGGTTGTATAACAATTAATTGCTTTATCGTACCTGGCTTTCATCTTGTCACTCATAATCTTTGTTCGTTGCCTTATCAGATCATGTATTTCTCTTAGCTCTTCTTCCAAATTACTAGTGGATTTCTTGACATTTCTCTCCGCTTTGGCATCTATCCCAAGCTTCAAATCAGCTGACAGTCTAAGGTCGTTGCCAAAAATTACTTTTGCAGGGGTTTGTCCCGTTGCCTCAAGCACTGCTGAGCGGTAAGCCATCAAGAATAATGGTATGCGGGTATCCCACTCCTTATGGTACTTGTCTACTACTTTCCTTAAATGCTCCTCCAAGGTTCTATTGAAACGCTCCACCATACCATCGGACTGAGGATGCAATGCAGTTGTCCGTGTTTTTCGAATGCCCAATGATTTACACATTTCTTGGAACACAGCTGATTCAAAATTCCTGCCTTGGTCAGAATGTAACTCCATTGGTACACCATACCTTGCAACCCATTCGTTTTTAACCACTTCTGCTACTGTTTCTGCTTCTTGGTTTGGGATTGGGTATACCTCTGGCCATTTACTGAAATAATCCATAACCACCAGTATGTATTTGTTTCCGTGGTTGCTAGTAGGAAATGGACCTGCGACATCCATAGCGATCCTTTCAAATGGTGCACCTGAAATATACTGCTTCATCTGTCCATGACTTCGTGTTTTGGGCCCTTTCGCTCTGTTGCATACCTCACAGTTGGCAATCCACTCGGTGACCGACTGACGGCAACCAACCCAATAGAATCTCTTCTTAATTTTCTCGAACGTCTTTGTGATTCCAAGATGACCTCCACTTGGACCATTATGCAGCTCGCTGAGCACGTCAGGAATCCTCTTTCTGGGAACAACTATCAGTTTCTTAATGCATTTACCATCCTCACTCTCCCATACTCGATGAAGGCAACCGGATATCAATTCTAAACTGTTCCACTCTCTGCTGACATCTCTTCTCTGTTTGGTCTTTCGTTTCGTTCGAGCCCTTGCATAACACGTGATAGATCTGTATCTTCTAGCTGACACTTTATTAGCTGTTCCTTGTCCCATTCATCTGTACATGTTATAGTTATTAGCCGGACATCTATAATGTCTTCTTTAGCCTCGGCTTTTGAACAGTGCTTGCATTCCAAACTACATGGTCTTCGTGACATTGCATCGGCATTTCCATGGGTACTACCTTTTCGATGCTCAATGGAAAAGTCATAGCTTTGTAGTCGCTAGATCCACCGTGACAATTGTCCTTCCGGATTACGGAACTGCCGAAGCCATTTTAAAGCTGCGTGGTCTGTCCTGACACGGAATCGCTGGCCGTAGAGGTATTTGTGAAAATGTTTAATGCACTCTACCAATGCTAACAGCTCTCTCCGCGTAACGCAGTAGTTCCTCTCTGGTTTTCCAATCGAACGGCTGTAATATGCAACTACCTTCTCCTGTCCATCGACCAATTGTGATAAAACGCCTCCTATAGCATATCCACTCGCATCTGTATCTAGAATGAATGTTGCTCCTGGAATCGGATATGTTAACATTGGGGCAATGCACAAACGCTCCTTCAATGCTTTAAAAGCCACTTCTTGCTCCTTCTTCCATTCAAAAGCTTTATTATTTCTTGTAAGCTCATGGAGGCTATGGGCTACGCTGGAAAAATTTGGTACAAATCGGCGGTAATGTGTGCACAGCCCAAGTAAACTTCTTAATTCATGTAGATTCTGTGTTCTTGACCAATCTTTTACAGCCTCTATCTTTTCGTTCGCTGTGCAGATGCCCTCTGTCTTTACCTTGTGACCCAAATAATTTACTTCCTTTTTAAACAGCGCACACTTTTTGGGACTTAGCTTCAGACCAGCGCCAGCTATTCTCTGGAAAACTTCCTCCAAATTCTTAAGATGTTCATCAAAGTTCTTCCACAATACGATGATGTCGTCCAGGTACACCAAGCATGTTTTCCAATGTAGTCCTTTCAGTACCTGGTCCATGAGTCTCTCAAAAGTAGCTGGTGCATTACAAAGGCCAAAGACCATCACCGACACTGAAGGCTGTTTTCTCTTTATCTTCCTCCTTCACCTCCACTTGCCAGTAGCCACTTTTCAAGTCCAGTGTGGAAAACCATTTCGTACCAGAGAGCGCGCCCAGAGTGTCGTCAATTCTTGGCAATGGGTAGCTATCCTTTTTCGTAACGTAAATTCAACTTCCGGTAGTCCACGCAAAACCTAATTTTTCCATCCTTCTTCTTTACAAGTACTACCGGTGAGCTCCAGGGACTAGTTGATGGTTCGATGACGCCGCTGACGCTCATTTCTTGTATAATTTGACTCACAACGTCCCGCTTCGCCAGTGGAACACTACGTGAAGCTTGACGTATCGGCCTCGCGTCTCCAGTGTCAATTTGATGTTTCACAACATTGGTGCGGCCTGGTTTGGAACCATCCTGGTCAAATATGTTTGCGTACTTTAGGAGCGGTTGCTTCGCCTTTCTCTGATAATCTTGATCTAGCCCCTCAGTCCATGCCGTGATGTCATTTGAAAGATTAGTCTTGCTAGTTGAAACGTGTTCCTGGAGCTGTTCACAGTTAATAACTACTTCAGCCCCTTGGCATCTTCCCAATATAGCTCCTTTTGTCAGTTTGAGTGGTGACTTGAACTCATTGAGTACTCTTACACGAATACATCCATCTTCTTTTGTCATAGCCAGGGTTTCTCCTACAAGTATGTTCGCTGTTGATTTGTTTGCTGCTTCGACAACCCACAATTTGTTTGTCCCACTATCTCCATCAACCTTTGCCCAGATGACTGCTTCTGATTTTGGTGGTATTTGCTGACTCTCCTCCACCAGCACTCGTTTACTGCTGTAGCCTCTCTCGTAGCCGAAATTAAGTGGCACATCCATGTTCTTATATCTCATCGTCTTGCTTTGAATGTCGATCTTGATGCCTTGGTCGATTAAGAAGTCCACTCCAATTATGATTTCATCAAAAATATCTGCCACTATAAAATTGTGTACTACCGTGACGTTCCCAATTGCGACTTCACATGATAATTCTCCTAGAACCGTGCTGTCGTCTCCAGTGGCTGTACGCAATCTTGCTCCATGCAATGGTCTTATGTTCTTGTTGACTAAATCCGCTCGAATAATGGAATGGGATGCACCCGTTTCTACAGTCAGTAGACGTTCCTTTCCGTCCACATGTCCTCCGACAGTAAGATTGTTTGACCTTCTTCCAATTTGTGAGATAGAGATTATGGGGCATTCAATTGAGGGAGCCAGCTGTCGCCCCTTGCGGCTGACTCGCTTTGGTTTAACGATTGAGTGGACGTGGAAATTTGCTCATCTCCTTCAGCTCTGCGTTTACGGCCACCCACATTGTTGGAGCTATTGGCCCCGGTGATGCAATGTCGTGCAATATGACATAGGTTGCCGCATTTGAAACATTTAATAACTCCGGCATTTTTCTGCTGTGATCCCTTCAGTGCTTCCAAAATTGTGTCTACTCAATCTGGTCTTTCCACTTCCACACGATGAGCTTTGTATGCTGGTTTACTCAATAGCGAGGCCGTTTCCTGAGTCAATGCATGTGATACCGTTTCAGCAAATGTCAGCTTTGGGTTTGCGTATGTAGCTCGCTTCGTTTCCACATCCCATATGCCATTTATAAAACTCTGGATTTTTACCCTCTCGGTGTATTCCACGGGTGCGTCCGTATTTGCGAGATGAGCCAACCTTTCAACATCCGAGGCAAACTCCTGCAAAGTCTCATTCGCTCTTTGGTGGCGGTTTTGCAACTCAATTTGGAATATCTGTTTCCTATGCTCGCTTCCATAACGTCTCTCGACAGCGGCCATCAATGCTTCATAACTGTTCCGCTCGTACTCTGGAGTAGGCTGTAAGATTTCGGCAGCTGGTCCTTTCAATGCTACGAAGAGTGCAGCAACTTTATCTTCCGCATTCCAGTTGTTCACTGCCGTGGTCTTCTCAAACTGTAGCTTAAAGACCTGGAAAGGGACAGAACCGTCAAAGGATGGTGTTTTTACCTTTGGATTGCTTGCTGAAACAGCTGGTCGATTTAGTTGTAATAGCTCCATACGACCTTTTAAATCATCTACTTCTGCCTGAAATTGAGCCATTTTTGCATCCTGCGCTTCCAGTTTTGATGATACCTGTTCCAAAATTTCTGCCGACATTTCAGATATACGTGCCTCTTGCGCTTCCAATTGAGATGCCATATATGTTTTTTGGTCTTCCAGTTGAGATGACACTTGCGACGTTATTTCTGAAATACGTGCCTCCTGCGATTCCAGTTGGGATGCCATATATGTCTTCTGCTCTTCCAGTTGGGATACCATATATGTCTTCTGTTCTTCCACTTGTGATGAAATTTGTGTTTCCTGTGCTTCAATCTTCGATGTTATTTCTGACGACATTTCTTTTACTGTCGATGTTTGTGCAGATATTGCAGCCAAAATCATGTTAAAGTCTGTGCTCGTAACTGTCTCCGATGTTTCGTTTTTCTCTTAAATTTTTGTTGGTGTCTCGTCCCCATCAGGATAAAAGACATACTCGTCCACATCAATTCCTTCTGCTTCCATTGCCTCTCGTAGCCGTGCCTGAAGTTCGACTTTAACGCCGCTTGTATTCAATCCACGGCTCTCCAACTCCTTCTTCCGTTGCTGGATCTTAAATTCACTGAAATTTGCCATGTCATTGTTGTCCTCTGGAATTTATTCAACAATTCCTCTTCTGACACCAATTGTAACGAATTTGCTGCAAATCCTCTTATTTGCCCTTTTGCTAGGTTCGTATCGCTAAACTGTTGAATAAACAACTCCAATATTGAAGAATGGAAAAAAAGCCTTTATTAAAATACTTCACAATAACACTCAAACTGTGCAACGAATAGCTTAATAACCAAACTGATAGCTTAAATGAAACTGACTTTCATAATAATACTGCTATTGCTCGCTAGATATCGTGTTAGTCGTAACTGCTTGACAACTCAAATCAAACTGAATTCCAGCGCCTTTACATCTGTCGCCTTTTATACTCTTTGACTTTAACATTCGCAGTTTCTAGGCGCTTCCAGAATCTACTAGTCCATTAGCTCTCAAACATCTCAGCTGTAACTACAATTGCACAATTTTATAGTTTTTCTAATTGCATACTTATAGGAGTATCTCAGATATGTGCATGTGTTTGTGCATTGACTCTCCGCTGCTCGTATACGTACATGGTACATATGTGTAGACGCAATTATTTATTCGTTTATGTAGATACATAATGATTGAATTATTGATGTGAATGTTTGTAGTTTACAGTCTCTCGCGCACACATAGGCGTATAAGTAAATGCATCTGTGTGTGACATCTCTCGGCTGCCTTATATATGTGTATACATGATTTGATTATTGACGTAAATATCGCTTAGCATGGCCTTAGCATCGCCTTAGTGATGGTAAAGCTTAGTGATGCTAATATCCGTGACAATAGCCATTGTGGCTCATTGTCTAGGCTTTTTGCCCTGTTATACTGTGTCCTGCAGGATTTGCGAAGTAAGTCCAAGTCATGGGACCACCAGTGGGTTTTGCGCGTGGGTTTGGCTCTGGGCAAGCCTGTTGGAGGGCCGAGAGTGACGTCGTCGCTATCAGATCCTCCAGCTCCTCCTTTGAAGAGCGCCATTGTGAGGGTAATTCCTGTAGGTCCCTAGATAGCAGATAATTGTGGGTTTCCCAGTTCGTATTGCGCGGGTTGCGTTTTACGATGGGTTGTTCCACCAAAAAGTCTATCACAACTTCGATGTAGCGGTTGTCTGAGAAGGAGTGTTCCTCTAGAACACGCCAATTTTTTTACATATCCATACATAAAAAAAAAAAAAAATAAATGTAAGGCGCGATAACCTCCGAAGAGATCTAAGGCCGAGCTTCTCTTCCAATTTGCGTCGTGCTCCTCTTGATTTTTCCCTACAAATTGGCCGAACGGGACCTACATGTTTTATGCCGACTCCGAACGGCATCTGCAAGGCAGATGAGTTTTCACTGAGAGCTTTTCATGGCAGAAATACAATCGGAGCGCTTGCCAGACACTGCCGAGGGGCGACCCCGCTTAGAAAAATTTCTTCTAATTGAAAAATCTTATTTCTAAAATTTTGATGTTGCTTTGCCCGGGAGTTGAACCCAGGGCATACGGTGTGATAGGCGGAGCACGCTACCATCACACCACGGTGGCCGCCGATATCCATACATACTTTCACTACAAATGGTGAGGTCTATGACCTCCCTGCGATTTTTAGTAATAAAAGTTGGTTCGTTACCAATGTTGCAAACTACCAGGTTAGTTGTTAAAGGAAATCAAAAAGTGACTCACCACGAGTGTTGATATCGGGACTCCCCCATTGGACGTGATGCGCATTTGCGTCTGCTCTGATAATTGAATGGCTTTTGCTGAGGTCAGCCACCAGTTCTTTCACCATCCTATGCGGAGGAGGTTCGTCAGCATCGTCCATGCCGTAATACACCCTTCCGTTACTCCTCCTGAGGTGCTCGAGAGCATCCTTATTGAGGGCCAAGACGACCTGCTGAAATATGTAAAAACACGAGTAAGCTGAAACGCCGATGTGTAGCGTAAAATTATTATTCCGTTTATTAAAGAAATGCATTTCTATTTATACAAAAACTCTTAACCTACACATACCTGATTACATTAATGCTTACATACAAAAAGTACATGATTTTATAATAAATAATTGTTTGTCAGCATATTATTGTAGTGACCTACATATAGTCAATATGATCCGCACATAAGTTGGTGGTTGTGACTCATCGATATATTGGACGGTTTGGCAAATTCAAATGAGCTCAAGTGGTTATCTGGGTCAGTAAAATATGAACGTTTGTGTGTATGTATATTTGTATCATTAAAAGCATTCGAAGTGTGGTGTATTCCAAGCAACACTACACTGTCTCCTCGGTCCTACAGCGTCCTCGACTCGGATTACAATCCAGTCGTGCGTCGGGAGAGCCGGGTTCATGACCTGCAGCATCCGCAGAATTCTCTCTGTTTAAGGTGGAGTTGCTGGAGCCCATGCTCTTGCCCTTGGCCTGGATGGAATATCCTTCCAGTCGACGACCTCTATCTTAGCCCTAGGATAGACAGGGCCCAGCCTTGTAGCTGCTGCTTTATATACAGCAACAATTCTTGCGTCATCGCAAGTGAGGACCTTGATCTGGCCCTGGTACCATCTCGCATCAGTACCACGTGGCGGGGTGCCCTGAATCTCCATCATGACGTCGAGAACGGCGTTACCGATTTCGTTCCGGATATACGACCACCGGTCTTTCGGGATGGCCCCACGGTAATTTCATGGTCCAGGATACCTATAAGAACCCTGTCCTTGGTCACCTCGGCAAAGCTGCGCTTACTTGCCCCAGAGTGTAGTTGCTGCCTTTTCGGAGGAGGTTTGATATCCTCGTCCGATCTTTGGGGTTTGTAGGGGGTAGCGCTGTTTGCAGCCGGCGCGAGAGTTCTTCGGATATTTGGCAGCAGGGCTTGCGCCATTTCCACCGCGTTCCTGGCACTCTGTGGCAGCGAGTCCAGCGGTGCCCATTCGTACTTTTTGAGGACCTTAGCGGCCCGCTTTTTGTCCCGGTGACCGGAGCCACCAGGAGAAGTGTTCCTGGCAGAGTTTAGACCTGAAGTTTCCTCCGCGGTCGCTCTCCCGGTTTGAGGCTTCTTTGCCGCTTTCATCTCCACTGAACAAGCGGATCTCACGACTCCTGCTGCGGTCATAGGAAGTGCGGTTGCGGAACTGGCGTCTGGTGAGCGCACAGTAGCAGCAGGCGCTCCGGTGTCCGCCGTTGCCGGCGCAACTACCTTCGCAGCCTTACTGGTACTGGCCCCCACCGAGTCGCTAGAAGCTGTTGAACCCGTTGAAGTTGCCCTCCTACGGTTTGGGGAGAACCGACCCGTAGTTGCCACCGCGGTCAGTCCCCCGGTGGTACCTAAAATTGCGGCTGCCTCTTCCCTTGGCTCGGAGTGGCCAGATGGTGAGACCCGTGTCACAGCTGCGGGGGGAAGACAGGTCGCCGTGCCCGCGCTTGGTCGGCGTGCGGCATCGGCAAGTGCGGTGGTGTTCGCCGTTGCCAGCGCAACTCCATCCGCAGCTATACTTTTATAGCGTTTTCTCACCACATTTCATCTCACCACATTCACTCATATCACAAATTACACAAGAAGATTGCGCATTACGCATGTAAACATTAGATCATCTCTTTTTTATGGGCAATCCTTACGTAATTTTCCTTTAGCTCTTGTTTTTTGCTCTCTTTCTTTCATTCGTTCAAACAGTCAACTGTGACGTAGATGCGCAGAACGAAGCAATTTTGAACTCGTGAATGCGCAATCTGGTAGGTGATCTGTGCACTCATATTAACAGGGTATATGTGGAACTCAAGACCGAACTGAGAGTTTCACAGAGTTGCACTGCCACACCGCCATTTTATACAGGGTGAAAGTGTAACGCTTTTGCGTTGCGAGCAGGCAACAATTTTCACAAAAGAACGAAATACCCCGTAAAGGCGTTGCATGTTTTTTAGAATAGAACAACAACCCTTGCGCGGCGTACAAAAAGCGTAACACTATAGCCAGAAAAGAAAACGCTATTAGATTTTAAAAGAAAATGGTTTTTGTTGGCGCTAATGTTCTGCGCTGACATCAGATTCATAAATCTTCTCTATTGAATAAATTCTTTCCTATTTATACAAAAGTTCTTAACCTATACATATATACATTCTTATATTAATAATTACATACTACAGGTACATGACTCAATAGTGAGGAATGCTTTGTTAGCGAATTATTATACTGACTTACATATTGTCAATATGATTCCTACTTGAGCAATTTGGGTAACTACATGCTTTCTTACAGACTAGTTAAAAATAGAAAACAATTCAAGCTTAAACTTATATAAGCTGTTACTAAAATTAATAACTCTACTGAATCTATTTGCTATGTAGGTGTATAGTCCTTAGGGCGGGTCGATTTAAAAATCGCTCATTTCTCGGCGAAAATCGTATTCTAGGGATCAAAATAAGAAACTTTTCCGAAGGAACCATACCTCTAAAACGAATTCTGATGTCCCCCAATTTTGGTCGAACTTTTGGGTAGGGCCAAATTTTGAAAAATCCCACTTTGACCCATTTAGAGTGCCCCAATCGAGTCCAAATGTATGACCGACCCCCACTAACATTGGAGGCCGGACCCACCGATGCCAGTGGCACACCCCCTGGAACGCCCCTGGGGGTTCACCATACAAACATTTAAAAAAATCGCCGGTCTTGCACTTTACATGAAAAAATCAGCTAAATGGCTATGTTTTTTCTTTATTTTTATTTATTTATTTATAATAATATTTATTATTTATGTATAATAATATCAATTTTTTCTCTAAAGAAATTTATTTAGTCAGAACATATGTAAATGAAAAAATTAATTTAAGTGAGTTATAGAAAAGAAACTAAAAAAAATTATTGTTTGAAGTCTTTTTTACTTTCAAGTCTGGGCAATTTCGCACGGCTCTCTAATGTCGTCGCCATAACAGCCTCTACATTTTCCGGTATAATCCGTTTGGAAACGCTAGCTAGCAATTGAACATGTCGTTCCGTTCCTTATATGTGTGATGGAATTTTTGGATCATTAAACGGTGGATCATCTTGATTTAAATATTCTTTCAATGTATCGTACGGAATGCTTCGCGTGAATGGTGGTTCAAATACGATATTTATGTCATTCAAATTGATTATTTCCGTATAACTTGTGCAATTAAAGTTTATATCTGTTTTTTTATAAACTCTAAGTTCCATTGGCTCGTCAACATCAGCGTAGAATTTTCTTGATGGCACAGTCGCGCTTTTCTTTGCTATCATCAAACAACATTGATAACAAGATATTTTCCGAATGCGCATGATATGAATTATCTTTAATTTACTTGATTGACAATTTTGCGTAAACGAGGTTCTAGAAGTCGTGACCAACCAATGAACTTGAAAAATATTGCACTGCCGTACCCGACAGAGCTGTAATACTTGATATTAAAGTACATTGGTACATAACATTTAATCATAAATTCAACCAGAATTCTTAAATTTGCATCTGGATTTTCCGTTGTCACATATAATCGCAATAATCTAGCGGCCTTGGTGAGCCACTGAGAATGTACAATTTTCCCTGGTTTGATGTTAGCCAGATCCACCGGAACCACGCCGCTAGAAATTGCATGGGCCATGTCGTATAAGTACTTCAAATCGGTGGAAAATTCAATTTTTTCTGGAGCAGGGGGTATATTTTGCAACTCAATTTTCTGGAAGCCGTCCACCACCTGAAAATATATAATAATAAAATAATTAAAAATGGTTGACAATTATAACAAATGAGTGATAGCAATAACTTTCCGGAAGAGTTTCACAAGCAAAAAATTGTTTCCAGAGATTTTACATACTCTGTAAATTGTTGGGTGTTGTTTCTTCTCTTGATTTGCTCTTAATACTTGTCAAGCAATTTATTCAATTTATTAAATACACTTTTTTTCAGCATTATTTCCATACCAAGTTTTTCCCAAATTCCAATCAACTTATCTTGTACTTGAAAAGTGAATGATTTATGGGAAAACTTTTTTGTTCTGTTTTAGCACGTTCGCTTAAGTAAAAATAATATCTCAAGATATCCAGATGGGTTGGTAAATTAAGATCAGTTAAATCAGTAGACACACCAAAACAGTAACATCCTGCTTGGGTATATGACTCATTGGGTTTTCGATAGTTGTTGATGTAGTTGCTTCATCTTGCGATGTAGAGGATGGTGGATTCATTGTAAACTTTTTGATTTGGAATGCTCACTTCACTTATTATTTTTTTTGAAATATTTTTTTTATCTGAAATTAGCACTTCACACTTTCAGTTCTTCACAACGACTTAATGCATTCACAAAAACTGTTGCGTTATATATGGTCTACGAGACGAGGTAATAAGAATGAAATGGTAATTTCAATTCTACCTGCTGTCGCTTGTGGTGGCTTAAAAAAACAACACAAGCAATTTTACGATCTGCAATTGTGTCACAGTGATACCCTAATTTTTTAAAACGGTTGAATAAAAACCCACATAGCTATGTTTACGACATGCAAATGCACCACAGTGATGCTTTGGTTTTAAAAGGGTTGTAAAAACGCTAATTTCTAATAATTTTTTAATTTCTTTTCTATTACTAAGTTAAATTCATTTTTTCATTTACATATGTTCTGACTAAATAAATTTCTAAAGAGAAAAATAAACTCCAAAAAGAAAAAAACATAGGCATTTCGCTGATTTTTTCATGTAAAGTGCAAAACCGGCGATTTTTTGAAATGTTTGTATGGTGAACCCCCAGGGGGGTTCCAGGGGGTGTGCCACTGGCATCGGTGAGTCGGTCCTCCAAAATTAGTGGGGTTCGTTTAGAGGTATGGTTCCTTCGGTAAAGCTTCTTATTTTGATCCCTAGAATATGATTTTCACAGAGCAATGGGCGTTTTTTTGCCTCCCCACAAATCGACCCGGCCTAATAGTCCTAGTTATAGGTTCATTCATAGCATAATTTGTTTTATGAGTTGTTTCAATAAATAACACAGGCCGACAAAATTCAACCATTATTCAGACCCAGAAACCAGACTATTTATTTGCGAAGTTTTATGATGCGCTGAATCCAAATCTGGCCTTGCTCTATCAGCTCTGGTTTTTAAGATATCCTAACCTTAAAGTGCAAAAAACACTGTTTTTGCCCATATTTGAGGTTATTTCGCCTTGCAGATGTTTTCTTTCGCCAAAATTAAAGGATGGCATCTTTAAGTACAAGTCTTCTTCTTTCAAATGGCGCTGAGTTTCAAATATCATTTTCTTTCACTGAGATATCGCATTTTGAAATTTACATGTTTCTAAATTTCCCTACACATTAAAATCGATTGAGATAACATAGACATGATATAGTCGATTACTAATTTTCTTGAATTGAGTCATATTTTTCTTAAGATTTTGTCTCACACCATAAGTTTGCTAACTCAGCACACCCCTACACTATCTAACCCTCGGGTACCAAGTCACACACAGCCCTAACCCCTAGAAACCACCCCTATCATACCGCAAGCATGCTAACCCACTTAGCCCTGGGGCCAGCGTTTTCTCGCATATTTTTCCTAAAATAAGTCTTATTTATCTAGATATATCACACCACAAGTGGGCTAACCAACTTAACTCTTAGCCCATCAACTTCCGTATCCCCTAACCCCTAGAAATCAAAATACGATATCTCAGCGAAAAAAATGATATATGAGCAAACTCAACGCCATTTGAAAGAATAAGACTTGTATTCAAAGATTCAATCTTTAATCCTGGTGAAAGAAAACAACTGCAAGGCTACATAACCTCAAATATGGGCAAAAAATTTTGAAACAATGAAGTCAATGTGACTGGAAAAAGAGGGTTTGGAGTCAAAAATTACACCTAAGTGTTTACTCTCTGGATAACGATTAAGAGATTTAGCATTTAGTTTGTAGGTAAAGTATGCGGCAGTTTTTTTTTTTTGGATTAAAACGCAACACAGCGTTTGTTTGAATTTAAAAATAAATTATTGTCTGCGCACCATCCGCCAAAAGAGTCTAGATCAGAACCGTTAGAAACAGTTTGACAAATAAATAGTATTTTTTGTGAAATATATAGTTTTAGTGTTATATTTCAATCATTAAAGGGGAGGAGTGATGGAAATTGTGCGAAGTCATTAAATAGCTGCTGGGTTGGCATACATGATTTTTATTTATCTTTTTCAAAGCTTCTACACTCAAAAGCATTGCAATTAAGACATCCTCATTTACAGTTTTGAAAAAAGAAGGGTATTTCAAAAATTATTCAGTTTTTTGTGTCTCCTGTAAAATTCGTAAAAGTTGACTTAGCACATTTTCACATTAAGCTAACGATATTTATTTATGTATGTAGTAAAGTTGAGTAGAAACACATATCATATGCAAATCCAAAATGTGATTTGCTTTGATATTGATTTGCTACAAACAAAGCAACACATATGCATGTAGCATAAGAATATAATAAACGCGCTCTTTCTGTCTCTTCCTCCCTTTACCTTATTTTCAATTCTGATATTTTTAAGCGAAGTATGATGCTTTTTGGAGCAAAAGGGAGGAGAGTTTAAATGAAATGTTGCGAGCATTGAACAACAGGCAAAGGGCGATAGGTCTGCAGTCAGCATTTCCTGCAGACCACATCTGAATTATATGGAAAATTCTTCACTTTTCATTTGCCGCATAAGTGAAATTTGTGTTTTTAAGGCTAGGAAGTGGCCAAATGAAACACCAGGTATGTGCTGTAGTAAGAGTCATGTCAAATTAAAGTGATACCGGTGAGCCTCCGCCAGCAATTAAAGCGCTGCTTACAGGAGAGCATACGTCGTCCTATCATTTTAAATAAAATATAAGAAAAAAATTCTTCCCAAGAGGGGATATTTTGAAATTCAAAGAGAAATTTTGAAATTAATTGAAGAAATTCTGCTTGAAAATAATGTGTATGTTCGAAGTTTTATGGCTTCTATGGAGCGTATTCCATCTAATTCGAATAACTATGGTGTTGTAATCCATGCCGAAAAACGCCGTGTTAATGAACACCGTGGTCGATATAATGCCCCGACTACAGGCGAGGTCGCAGTATTGATAGTTGACGAAAATGCTGGTCAATAACACGACAACACTCTCCATCGTGTGTCAGAAATTCATCCTTCATATGTTCCCTTGCAATACCCTATCATATTTTTAAATGCTGAGAGCGGTTACAGCATAAATATACCGCAAACTTCTCCAAGCAGTGGGGCACCTAACCCACAAAAACAGTTTCATGCATGCAATTTTATGCATATAAAAATTATGATTAGAGAAAATAGCTTTCACGCGCTTCATAGATATGGATATCCCGTTAACTGATACTGTGTGGACATGGTTGCTAAAATGATGACCAAAAGGTTGAATTTTATAAAAGCACACCAAAAGACGTTGCGTACAAATAGTTATATACATCTAAGAGATGCTGTTAACGAGGATTGCAATCCTGAAAATATTGGTCAGTTAGTAATTTTGCCGTTTCATTTACTGGATCGCCTCGATATTTGCATGAATGTACACAAGACGCCCTCTTATATGTCCGTCATTATGGAAGGCCTGGCTTATTTATAACATTCACATACAATTCAGAGTGGAGTGAAATCAAAAACGAATTGTTTCCTAATCAACGACCAAGTGAGCGCCATGACATTGTGTCAAGAATATTCTATATTAAATTACACCAACTCATGAGTTTAATTACAAAACAATATATTTTTGGAAAAGTTAGATGCCATATGTTTACTGTTGAATGGCAAAAGCGAGCTTTATCTACCTCACGCGCATATTTTAATCTGGCTAATAGATAACATTTTTCCCGAAGATCAGATGTTATATGATATAATTACTAAAAATATGATCCATGGTCCATGTGGGGTTGATAATTTATCATCGCCCTGCATGTTGAATGGACGATGCTCAAAACGATACCCACGCGATCTCCAACAGCATACGCAGACCGGGGAAGATGGATATCCAAAATTTAGACGAAGGTCTTAAGCGGACGGTGGCTATACCCATGTACTTTCTAATGGGACAACGTCGACAACCGATGGATCGTTCCATATTGCCCCGTTCTTTCCAGATGTTTCTCCGCTCACATAAATGTAGAGTACTGTCATTGAGTGCAAGCAATAAAATATATTTGTAAGTATGTCAACAAAGATAGCGACGCAGCGACATTTTCCGTTCAAGATAATAAGGACGAAGTACAACATTTTTTGAATGGCAGATATTTAAGCACAAGGTATTTGGAGATTACTGGGATTTTCGATTTATGCGCGATTCCCAACGGTTGTACATCTATCTGTTCACTTAGAAATGGACAAACCACTTTGACAGCATGTTTTCCCCTTTTTTCAGTTGACGATTTTGCAAATACTTTGCCTTATCTACTCCGAAGTACACGCCTATAATAATAATAAGTCACAAGAACAAACATTTAGTTATGTTGGCGTAAACCTTCGTAGTGAAGTGTGTGCTATTTCAAGAACTGTTTCGCCACAGAACCAAAGTTTTCTCATTCCTGGAAATCATAATAAAACAAAGAATGTTATATTTCTGGAAGTTTTTAATTAATGAAAAAAATGTAGCTTATTATACTCAGCTGAGCAGAGCTCATAGAGTATATTAACTCTGTTCGCATAACGGCAATCCGTAACGGCATGGACTAATCCAGATAGATATAGACTTCTATATATCAAAATGATCTGGGCGAAAAAAGAAATTCATTTAGCCATGTCCGTCCGTCCGTAAACACGATAAATTGAGTATATTTTGAGGTATCTTGATGAAATTTGGTATATGGGTTCCTGGGCGCTCATCTCAGATCGCTGATCAGGGGACTGGCAATACAAATTTACCTTCTGTTCTCTGTACGTGGCTTCCTTTACCTGGCTGCTCCGGCGATGGCTGGACACGGCGGTGTCGAATGGATTGGTGATAGCGGGAGAGTGGCTGGACAGCGCCGGTGGTTTATGTTAAAGGTTTAACAGGATTCAAAGGGGTTTTGGTTGTATAATATTCACTTGTTTCGATGAAATGTATTGTCGCGGTTTCCGTATTGAAGTGGAATATGATTTCTTTACAAACCTTATAATCATAAATTTTAATGATGTTTCGTTCTTTATTTCTTATTTTCACAACTTTAACTTTTACTTTTTCTTACAAACTTTTTGTTTTAATATGGGAAATTTACACTTTTCTTGTAGTCACACCGAGAAGATAAAATCTTCGAATGAATAATAAAATATAAAAAGAAATGTCAAAACAATAATAAATATATATATGTCTGTATGTGAGGTGAAATACGCTGGCGTGTTAGCGTACAATACAAACGTCTCAAATACTTAAAGTTAATAAGGAATATGTACGTAATATAGAATATACGTATTTGTACATGCAAATAATTCACGATGCATACTTATACGTAAAAGGTACATATGTAAATAACTTCAATATAAAATTCAGGTAAAGTCATTTAAATTCATGTAGCCATGTCCGTCCGTCCGTAAACACGATAACTTGAGTAAATTTTGAGGTATCTTGATGAAATTTGGTATGTGGGTTCCTGGGCGCTCATCTCAGATCGCTATTTAAAATCGGACTGCAACCACGCCCACTTTTTCGATATCGAAAATTTCGAAAAACAGAAAAAGTGCGATAATTCATTACCAAAGACGGATAAAGCGATGAAACTTGGTAGGTGTGTTGACCTCATGACGCAGAATAGAAAATTAGTAAAATTTTGGACAATGGGCGTGACACCGCTCACTTTTAAAATAAGGTAATTTAAAGGTTTTGCAAGCTGTAATTTGATGATCATGATGAAATTTGGCAGAAAAGTTACTCATATTACTATTTGTGTGCTAAATAAAAATTAGCAAAATTGGAATGGCGAACACGCCCACTTTAAAAAAAAAATTTTTTTATCAAATTTTAACAAAAAATTTAATATGTTTACAGTATTCAACTCCAGTAATGATGTGGTGCAGCAAAATACAAAAATAAAAGAAAATTTCAAAATGGGCGTGGCTCCGCCCTTTTTCATTTAATTCGTCTAGAATATTTTAATGCCATAAGTCGAACAAAAATTTACCAATCCTTGTGAAATTTGGTACGGGTATAGATTCTATGACGATAATTTTATGTGAAAATGGGCGAAATCGGTTATACACAGCCGACCGCCTGTCCTTCCGCTTGGCCGTTAACATGATAACTTGAGCAAAAATCGATATGTCTTTACTAAACTTAGTTCACGTACTTATCTGAACTCACTTTATCTTGGTATAAAAAATGACCGAAATCGGACTATAACCACGCCCACTTTGCCGATATCGAAAATTACGAAAAATGAAAAAAAAAATGCCACAATTCTAGATCAAATATGAAAAAAGGGTTGAAATATGGTAACTGGATTGGTTTATTGGCGCAAAATATAACTTCAGAAGATAATTAAGATAATGAAAAAGTTATGCAGGGCGAAATGAAAAGCCCTTGGAATCTTGGCAGGAATACTGTTCGTGGTATTACATATATAAATAAATTAGCGGTACCCAACAGATGATGTTCTGGGTCACCCTGGTTCACATTTTGGTCGATATCTCGAAAACGCCTTCACATATACAACTAAGGGCTTCCTTATAAAACCCTCACTAATATCTTTAATTTGACACCCATATCGTACAAACACATTATAGTGTCACCCCTGGTCCACCTTTATGGCGATATCTCGAAAAGGTGTCTACCTATAGAACTAAAGCCCACTACGTTTCAAAAAATCGTTAACACCTTTCATTTGATACGCATATCGTACAAACGCATTCTAGTCACCCCTTGCCCACCTTTATGGCGATATCTCGAGGAGGCGTCCACCTATATACCTAAGGCCCATTCACTTTTAAAATACTCATTAATACCTTTCATTTGATACCCATATCGTACAAACACATTCTAGATTCAACCCTGGTCCACCTTTATGGCAATATCTCGAAAAGGCGTCCACCTATAGAACTAAGGCCCATTCTCTTTCAAAATACTCATTAACACCTTTCACTTGATACCCATATCGTACAAAGAGATTCTAGAGTCACCTCTGGTCCACCTTTATGGCGATATCTCGAAAAGGCGTCTACCTATAGAACTAAGGCCCATTCCCTTTTAAAATACTCATTAACACCTTTCACTTGATACCCATATCGTACAAAGAGATTCTAGAGTCACCCCTGGTCCACCTTTATGGCGATATCCCGAAAAGGCGTCCACCTATAGACCTATGGCCCACTCCCTTTTAAAATGCTCTTTAATACCTTCCATTTGATACCCATGTCATACAAACACATTCCAGGGTTACCCTAGGTTCATTTTCCTAAATGTTGATTTTCCCTTATTTTGTCTCCAAAGCTCTCAGCTGAGTATGTAATGTTCGTTTACACCCGAACTTACCCTTCCTTACTTGTTTTATGTATTAATTTTTTACGTTCTACAATCCAATTTCGACTGCTGAGTGGAATAGCACCCTATTCAAAATTCTTTTCAAAAACGTCCTACCTGAGAATTTGACTCAAAAATGCCCTACCGTAAAATTTGATTGAAGAACGCCCTATTTCAAAATTTGTTTCATCTCGGTATAAGTTCAATACATTTTGAGCTGAGATAAATTCTGAGATGGGGCGTTTTCAAATCAAATTCTGAGGTAGGGCGTTTTCGAAAAAAATTCTGATGTAGGGCGTTTTTAAAAAGAGTTTTGATGTGGGGCGTTTTTGAAAAGCGTTTTAACTAGAGTGATATTAGACGTAGCAGTCGATTTAGTTCGGGTGTAACCGAACATTACATACTCAGTTGAGAGCTATGGTGGCAACATAAGGGAAAATCACCCTGTAGGAAAATTAACCTAGGGTAATACTGTTTTCACACAGACGGCTTATTGAATAATAAAGGCAGTTTTCTACATTAAGACGCTTATTGAGCTCAATCTTCCCTACAACATTCGAATCTATTATTATTTCATTATTTCGAATGCCTAATGAAGTCAAAAGCACAATGCAACTCTGTTGGCAGCGTTCCGCTTCCGTTTCCGCTTCTTAGTTTTCAAAGCAAATGTCATTGTCTGCATGGCGGAACGATACAAGGTGGCCGCATCGAACAGCTGATTATAACCTTTTTTACTTGATTTGACACATCAACTACCGGCGCAGTACGGTTTTGACATTTGTCCATCGAATTTACAAGTACATGGAATTTTTTTTGTTTGTAGGTATGTCACCATGCTCCCACCTTGTATCGTTCCGCCATGATTGTCTGTCTCATCCTTCATACTAATCGACAGGCATGCTTAACCAACGAACCGATATCATTTCATTACGATAATTAACGTTAATAAACGAAACAAAGTCATTGATCCGTTTTACAACTTTGTATGGGCCTTCCCAATTACACTACAATTTCGGGGACAAACCTTTTTTTCGTTGTGGGTTGTATAACAGCACCAAATCTCCTTCCTGAAACCCATCCGAATTAATTGCTTTATCGTACCTCGCTTTTATCTTGTCACTCATAATCTTTGATCGTTGCCTTACCAGATCGTGTATCTCTCAGCTCTTCTTCCAAGACACCAGTGGATTTCTTGACATTCCTCTCCGCGTCGGCATCTATCCCATATTTCAAATCAGCTGGCAGTCGAAGATCATTGCCAAAAATTACCTTTGCGGGAGTTTGGCC